>NW_013679506.1:0-7011 GCF_000517525.1 Limulus polyphemus
TAATGATAACACTACCTTCCCCACCTGCTTATATACAAACATTTTATCTTAATGATAACACTACCTTCCCCACCTGCTTATATACAAACATTTTACCTTAATGATAATACTACCTTCCCCACCTGCTTATATACAAACAATATACCTTAATGATAACACTACCTTCCCACCTGCTTATATACAAACGATGTAGCTTAATGATAATACTACCTTACCCAGGTTGATTATTTACAAACGATATAGCTTAATGATAATACTACCTTCCCCAGATTGATTATATACAAACGATGAAGCTTAATGATAATACTACCTTACCCAGGTTGATTATTTACAAACGATATAGCTTAATGATAATACTACCTTCCCCAGATTGATTATATATATATTGGCATATTTATCATATACATTATATGTTGTAATTTATTTTTATTATTGTCATAAATTGCGCGCAGTTATTTTTGAAAATGTTTCATGTTAAACGACTATGATCAGTCTATTCGTACTTACTAGATTTATGCTATTTCTATAGAAATTGTCAGAAAAAAATTCTTATGTTTATATAGGTAAGTACGATGTGTTTTCATGGTGTCTCTACCGTGTCTTCTTATGCCACAAAAGAACTTCAAAAGCATTACAAAGTCTTGCCATATTAAAGAGGTCCTTTCAAATGTTACGTCCTATAGCGAACAAAATAACAGAAGCAACGTGGACTACACATAATACTCATCATCTATATTACACGTTCATACAGCTAATCGTGCACAAGTAACCTAACGTACTAATACTAGACATTACTAGAAATTTTTTATGTTTAATATTTTGTGACTAAGAATAACTGCTACATAATAAGAAATAACATCATAACTTCTTCATTCTTTGATAGTAAGTATAAACTTCTCACAGTTACTCAAGTGTGAACATTTTGTCAAAAAATCTCTCACATTTTGCATACTTACTTGGAACATTCGTACATTTCTCATTTGGTGATGCAAACAGAAAATATGCCTTATTTCGAAGTAAAATTGTCGGATTCGTAAGACGCACAGTTATAACTCAAAATTAAGTATTACAAAACATCGTAACCATCACGTTGTGGGTGGGTCGAAGTGCGCATGTCACGACTTTATAAAACAAAACTGAATGTTGTACAATTGTGCACAGTATTAACCATTTTTTTAATTAGAGATCAGAATCAATACATCTTTTTTCATTGTTAATGCTATAAAGTTTTAAATCCCCTTATGATTATTATGCATGTAATATATTTTTGTCTGTGCAACGTTTCTTGTTTTTATGAGATAATTCCATCTGTTTTATAAATTATAAAACAGGAGTTGTTGTTTTCAACCTGAATGACATCTGTCGTGTAAGCGTCGAATAAACGGTCAGGTTAGATAGCATTAAGACTCAGGTTTAATCGTTCTTAATTTTGAATTACTGACCTTTCAAATCCTGGACTTTCAGTCAACAAACTAATACACTGACTACTTGACCACACCCAGCTCCGTTACAAAACAGACTAAACCAACGCTATTTCCATAACACAAACTTTAAATGTTGATTGAAGACTAAGTGATAAAATAGGAAATCATTAGATAAAAGCTACGTAAGCATCTTTTCTGTAATTTGGATAGTGCAGATATTATATTGTTGGTGTCTGATTCAATATGTATATCATAATTATGTGAGAATATCTGACATTAACTCAAAGTGCAGAGCAAAGTTTCAGTTACACTGTTTTTCAATAAGCGAACTAGAGCAGAAGAAAATGTGAAAATAAGTAATTTTTAATATTTCACTACGAGTAATTTTGATTGTTTGTTTGTTTTTAAGCACAAATCGGCATAATGGGCTTTGTGTGCTGCACCCATCGTAGGAATTGAAAACCGAATTTTAAACGTCATAAGCCATCAGGAGCTTCGAGGCAGGAGGTGGGATGGTTAAAACTTTAAACATGAAATCTAGAGGAAATGTAGAGAGATACATATTTATTTTCAGATTTAACAATGAATGTGAAAGGATTTGAAAAAAATTTGTGCTTTCTACAAAGAAATTCATTGTTGTAATTAAGAGAACTCTCTTCCTATTCATACATTCTTCAGATGCTCACTTGTTCATACTATATAAGCCAACGTAACTTGATAAGGACGAAGACAAATGAACTTGTTCACAAAAAGTTTATTCTCTTTGAAAAACACCTACTATAGGTTCATTTGAAAATTACTCAATCAAAAATGAGATTTGAAGATATTCTTCAGTTGTTTTCCAATTTACACCATTAATTGAATACAAACTTGATATGAATTAATGTGCATTTTATCTACTCCTGGAATTGTTACTTTTTCTTCGTCTTCTATAAATAACTTTTGTATGGTGGTAAAAGGTTTGTACTATTTTGGAGAATGAGAGTTTTTAAGGTGTTATATTTTGTTTTACGTACAGCTCATTGGAGTTGTTAGGGTCCTGAAAACTTTTGTAATGAAGTTTTGTTTTGTAATTTGAGGCTCATGGAGTTTTGGACTTAATTCTTATATAATATGGTTATTTGAGAGCTGTTTAGTTTTTAGGATTTTAATTAAAAAGCTAAAAAAATAAGTAACAAGTTATTAGACCAAACTGAAATTACACAAAATTGTATCATCTTAATTTTAAATTAGTAAAAATTATAATCACAACAATGAAGTCGCTATAGACCCTCAAATATAAGGCAGGTTCAACTATTTGATCTCTTCGACATTGTGTAGAAAAATCGGTGAGACCAATGTGTTAAGCCATTAATGTTTTTTAGAGATATAGGTAATTTGGTTTTGTACAAATAATTATTGTAGAAGCTGAACTTTAAGGGCCAGGCTTTCTTAAATGTCCAACTGGAAAATGTTGAAAAAAATCTTCTCCTATAAGTATGGTTTATACAGTTCTTGAAAATATAACTACTGAAAAACTTTGTACCAAAACCCAGCACTGGGGCTACATTCTGTCGTATTGTTCCACCTTGATGAAGATGACTACAAGTTGTAAGAAGGTTTTCCCTTTTGCTGTCTTTTTTCTGTGATAACACTTCAGCTGCTGACTTTGTTTACCATCCATTCTAAAAATACAAATGTGAAACCCATCACCAAAATGCATACCACCTCTGTATTTTAGGAAAGATAGGTGTAGAGATTAATGTGATCTCCTTTACGTTTCTATAGTAAATCCAGCTATAGCAGGCTAATAAAAATAGTTATTTTGTATTAGACTACTTCCACAGATCACAAACGTAAGATTTGATTATAATGTGGCATTATACTAAGACGTGCAAAACATATATAAGGAGTTGAATTAAAATGGTGATCTCCTTTACCCATTCCGTGAACTCCTTTACATCCAATTATCTGTTTTTATATATAGAACCTTAATTATCGCTCACAGATTTTGCTTTGTAAATTATCAGCATCTAAACCTAAAACTACCACCACTCACAATATTTGAATGTTAGTTATAGAGTTAAAGAGATACACACCTGTTATGTAATCACACTTTGAAGGACTTTTCTTGCAGGAAAATAAGTTAATTTTTTTATTAATGCATTTCAAATCCACCTTACCCTAATCATCTGCACACGGTGGAAACTAAATATGGCAAAAAAAGTATTATGCACTCTATATATTCCCATCTGAAGCAAAACTGAAGTAAAGGAGAACACGTAAAGAAGTTCACGCAATTTCTTGTTCACTGATTTTTATTGGAGAATGCGGTTTTCTCTTACAGTTTCAGTTATTGATAACAACAAATGTCTTGGCTATTGTGTATAACGATGCAACACAATAACATAATTTGAGTATCTACACTAGATATATGCGTAAAGGAGATCACATGTTTATAAAACTAATTTTATTACAAGCTCCAAATGGACATAACCAAAATATCTCTTGATACCTTGTTTTTGGGGTATGATCAGATGAGATGATATAATTCCCGGATTAATTTTAGACTCTAATATTTTCATTTATTCAAAAATTTATGATTATTGTCTCGAAAATATACAACTGTAAAGGAGAACACACGGCGACATGTTATTTTGGATATTTTTATATGTGAAAAAGTAATGGGACAATCAACTAATAACAAATTTTCAAAGCATAAATATTTACTAATCAATCACAATAAAGTCTTGAGTCATACTTACAGTTTTTGTGTTTGTGTTATTGCTTTGAAATTAAATTTTTCTGCTGGCGACATGCTGCTTTTAACACCCCACCATTGCTTATTTCCTTGGTTTACTGGAAAAACTTAACACAAACTCAACATATTATATATGTTTGGAAAGCTCTGTCCATGTCTATCATTTAGAAATTATTATATGTTTATGTTAGGTACGTACTCAGAGAAAGTTGACTCAGAACACTGGCGACATTAAATTGGACACTTAAGAAAGCCTGGTCCTTAAGCATCTTCTCACAAAAATATTATATAAAGAATTTTATAGCAGACAAAAAGTTATCCAAGCATTCTATAGAAAGAAAACTGGTTCTATACAACTTTAGTTTCTATAAGGCTTCTTTAGAATATTTCTAAACGTTCTATACAACTTTGTTTCCTATAGAGCTTCTTCATAATATTTCTAAACCAGTTCACCTATGGTTTCTATAAAAATTCTTTAAAACATTTGTAAGCTGAATCTGTAGGTATTCCATATAATATTTCTAAATGTTCTATACAACTTTGGTTTTTATAGAGCTTCTTTAGAATCAAAATGAAAACAAAGCTTCCATGTATAATTTTCAATATAATTCAATAAATTTTCCATGTTAACCAAGTTAACAATTTTAAAATTGAACTTTGGAAGGGTACTTTCAAAGTAGCTGATACTTTATAAAAATTCAACATATTCGTAATGACTTTAAATCTAGCTATTCTAAAGCTTGTTATAGGTAGCTTAGACTTACAAAACTATTAACTCTGCGTATCACTGATCGGCATGGTAGTTCTTTGATAAGTCAATAGATATTAGTATAATACATTATATTTGTAGTGAATTTATGCGAAACTGTGGAATACTGGTTGGGAGGACAAATTGAGTAATACTGGTTAGTAGGACAAATTGAGGAATACTGGTTAGTAGGACAAATTGAGGAATACTGGTTAGCAGGACAAATTAGGCCGTTTTGTGTAGTGATGAGGTAATCATGATATTGTTACGTCTCTGTTCGTTTGTTAATTTCCCGTAAAAAATCTTTCCGAGAAACTTCAGCGATACAAGTCCTTTCTTAATTAAAACTAGTTTATTCTTTCTCATTACAAACTTTGTAATACACTTAATTTCCGCAGTCACTTTAAATTTAACTATTCTTATAAACAAACGCTATAATTCACAGCTATTCACGCACTTTACTTACGACTTCACTCGATTATCTGTCTCTATATTTCCCGATCTGCAATTATATCTCCGCTTTATTTGCCGGGGTTATATACAAAAAAAGAAGGCGTCTGGCAAACACTCGGGCCTTCATGATCCTTCTAGAAGCTCATCACGTGTTACCAACGTCACGTGACTTTCGGTGTCGTAACACTGCCACTTTCTTAGTATTGTTCATCCCGAACAATAGCCACTTACATTAAACCAATAGATAATTAACAATAACTTAATTAAATATACAGAATTTACAAACACAAAATTTAAAATACAACAAAGTCTCTTAATTTTACGGGACGTATCTTTTTTCCATCTCGTTGGCTTCTGCTTCACGTGGGGTTCATCTGCTCCATCAGGAAATGTCCTATTATCGATAACAGTCACATCAGTGGTAGTAACTTCATTAAGGGCTTCACTGTTTCCCTTCTCAAAACCGGGTAGTTTCTTCTTCGACAGTGGCTTTTTCAGGTGACATGTCATCAGCAGCATCATTCGTTCCGTTGTTCACTTTGTTCCAACTGAAATGTCCTGGACCGTGATAGTGACAAAGCCTGTTGGCATGCGCCACCTTTGGCTTACCTCGCTGACCACATTTTATACGGAAAGTCATGTCTGAGAGACGATCCACTATATCATATGGGTCTTCCCATGGAGATGTCAACTTAGGAGACTTCCCTTTGGTCTTCCTTGGATTATACAACCACACCTTGTCTCCTGGTACAAAGATGACTTCGGTAGATCTCTTATCATAACATAGCTTCATGGAATCAGCAGACGTTTTTAAGTTCGACCACACTTGATGGAGAATATCATCCATCCTTTCAGATAACACTTTCACGAACTCTGACACATTTTCAGGCAACTCTTCTTAAGGTGGGTGTCATGTTATCAGGTCCACTGGCAACCGAAGTTCTCTACCAAACATCAACTTTACTGGAGTGTATCCAGTGGCTTCATACTCTGCTGTTCTATAGGCCATCAAAAGTGAAGGGAGTAAGACATCCCAGTCAACTTGGCGGCTGTTACAAAACTTTGCCAATTCCTGTCCTAGTGTCCAATTGTACTTTCTACCATCCCATCAGACTGTGGGTGGAGTGACGATGTCCTGGTCTTTCGTATGCCAAACAACTTGCAACATTCATGGAACACGGCTGATTCAAAGTTGCGGCATTGATCCGAATGCACTTTGTATGGCATACCAAACCTAAAGAAGAAATCACTAACAGCCGAAGCTACAGTTGTAGCTTCCTGATTTGGTATTGCATATGCCTCAGGCCACTTCGTGAAATAATCCGTCACCACACAAATGTACCTGTTTCCAGCACGATTTTGGGGCAAAGGACCAGCAATGACAACGGCTACTCTTTCCATTGGTGCGCCAACTTGATATAACTTCATTGGAGCACGCCCCTTATGTTTGGATCTCCTTTTAACACAACATGTACTGTATGTCCTGCATCATTCTTCCACATCTTGCCTCATACCTATCCAATAAAATCTCTTTCGTAAGTGACTCAATGTCTTCTTAACTCCGAAATGTCCTCCTGTTAAACTATCATGGGATTGACGCAGCACAACTTCCCGTAACTTTCTTAGTATAACTGTTTGCCAGGTCG
>NW_013679507.1:0-1772 GCF_000517525.1 Limulus polyphemus
AGAAAGGACTTGTATCGCTGAAGTTCCTCGGAAAGAATTTCTACCAGAAATTATCAAACAAGCAGATACGTAACAGTTAGTTTGCCACCCCGCCTCTAGGGAAAAGAATTATGCCTCGTCCGTTTCTGAAGGAGGAAAAGTTTACAACATAATTTTTTTTCCTTAAAAAACATTAATCATTTTTTTCTGTAATTCTTGTTTATCTTGCTGTAGATGTAATTTCTTATCATCAAGTTATTATTATTATTCAAGTAGTGATAGGTTTATTCTAGAATATTTTATATAATTAACGAGCCTTTTAATTACATCGACAAGCACGAGGTGGAATATGTAGGCTTTTATAATCAGTTCAAAGTCAAATATATATAATCTTAACTTTTAACGTATTAAAGTACAGTGCTACCCAGAAAACTGGCAAAGGAACACATTAACTGGCTGCGTTAATTTAGGTAATTTACTTCAAATTCACAAAGCCAGAATTTCCTCTATTCAAGTTATTAATTGCTAATGCTGAAGAGTAAAATATAAAAGACAACCGACTGTTATATTTCTGCCATCTAGTGAGAGATAAGTATACTACAAATATTATTTATTTTCTCAGCGTATTTGTGAAAACAATGTTAAAATTGTATGAAATAATTCGGTAAAAGATGTAATACACATATTACTTTTATTCATTTATATTAGTTTTCACAATTTAAAATGTTCTGTAATGCACTGGCAACAAATTTTGATCGAGTATAAAAGAATTAATGTGTATTATTATATGGGAGTGCAAAAGTATGAATTGTGTATTTTGACATAACCGGGCAATACAATTTTGATTTTTTCTCTAGATGGGGTACAAGACAGCTATGTTGATCTTTGGAGTTTTAAGTGCCATATTAATACCCATATTTTGGCCAGATCCCGAACCTCCAGTTTTGCCAGACATGTGGTGGGGCCGAGGAAAATTGCTATTTGATCGTTAGTTATATTTGAGTACTTTTTTTTTTTTTTTAAATCTTGTAAAATATCATCATGTTGTCAAGCGGTAACTGTTAAGGTTACATGTAAATTAAGTTTCTTATCTATACGGAATAACCTTTTTTTTTCATCATTATTATTATCATTTCGAATGTTAGCTGTCCCGCTTTCAAATATCTAAAACTAACAAACAATTAACCGACAAAATGTTTTATATTCTGTTGTTTTTTTATGTAAAATTTTATTATAAAATTAATATTTTTTACCGAACAGCCGCAAAATTTCCAAAGGATAACCCTGCCGTCAGACCGTTCCGCGTCAACGTGATGAATGAGACTCTACGAGATTTAAATCGTCGCTTGGACAACACTCGTCTTTCCGACCCTTTAGACAACGTTCAATTCCAGTACGGTTTCCGTTCCGATTACCTGAAGAAAGTAATTGATTATTGGAGAAATACTTATGATTGGAGGAAAGAAGAAAAACGACTGAATCAATACGATCAGTTCTTAACTCAAATAGAAGGGATTGATATTCATTTCTTGCATATCAAACCAACCAAGACAAATCCGAAGGTGAGTTTTATTTTAAGACGTCAAGGAATTAAATTGTACTTTAGGACAAACAATATGGGACCATTCGTGGCCTAGTGGTTAGTTCGTGACCAGACTGTGAGTCTGAGTCCATGGCTCATGTCCCGCTGCTGCAAAAAACACTCCCCGTCGTGAAGGGGTTATAAAAAATGACACTCAAATTCCACTTTTCGGTCGATTGTTTGTTTTTTGTTTTGTTTTTGGAATTTCGCG
>NW_013679507.1:2632-7870 GCF_000517525.1 Limulus polyphemus
GGTCGGACAAGAGTAGCCTAAAATTGGGCATTGGGTGATTTTGACTATTTTCGGTCGGACAAGAGTAGCCTAAAATTGGGCATTGGGTGATTTTGACTATTTTCGGTCGGACAAGAGTAGCCTAAAATTGGGCATTGGGTGATATGGACTATTTTCGGTCGGACAAGAGTAGCCTAAAATTGAGCATTGGGTGATTTTGACTACGTTTTTTCTTCTAGTCGTATGGTTTTCAAACTTTTTTTTATTCTTGGACCACCAGATTTTTTGTCTCGACGATCCACAGTGGGATCGATACACTATACTACCGCTTCATTTCTCAACTTGTACAACCTATCTACTGACCACTTTAAGGACCACTGTTCTCGTTTATCAGCTCCAAGATATGGACGGCTGTGTAGCCTTGTGATAATTTTCGAAACAAATAAATGTGAAGACCGAGTTAAGGAAATATAAATAATTATAATTTAAAAAAATTCGTAAGAAATATTTTTCACTGCTAAACATTTGAGGTTGAAATTTTGGTTGGCCGGTCAGGCCTGCGGATCGAAAGGTCCAAAGTTTGATCCACATTTTCAACTGTGGAGTGTTGTAATCGTGACAGTCAGTCCCTTTTATTCGTTAAGTGTGTAGCCGGCGGTTGCTGCTTGATTGGTTGTCCTTCCAGTGGCTATCAGTTGTAAATTAAGGAGAGCTGTGACTGACCTGATAGTTAAGCGATATGCCACATAAGGTATCAAAATATCTGATATAAGAAACGCTAGGGAAGAACTTGTAATGATTACAAAAATATGAGGCCATAGAAAGTTGAATTCGCGAAGACCCGTTATAATTTCCTTTCAACTTTCTGGAGTGTGAAAGTCACGAAAACAGAAAAAGGCCCAACTTAAAATTCACAAAACATTTTTATCAGTGAAACGTAATGAACAGAAGGTGAGCTAAAAATTTTTTTCTAGCATTTAAGGTCGTCCCGTTCAGTTGAAAAATACTTGTTTGTTTATTTATAGTTATGCACAAAGCTACACGATGGGCTATCTGTGCTCTGCCCACCACGGGTATCGAAACCCGGATTCTAGCATTTATAGCTGTGCCACTGGGGGGAAACTGGAAGACGTTTAACTGAAAAATATATAGTTGCCGTTATTAATTAAACTGTTCCAGTACAATTATATATATATATATAAATTGACCTCCATGCCTGAGCGAAAAGAATCCACACTTTTTTAAATTCTTCTCACTTGCGAGTCAAAGAAGTTATGATACACTGATTATTGATCATTCTCTGTCTTTAGGTATTCCATACATTTCTATCGTTGTTTAGTCCCCCAGTGGGACAGCGAGAAGTCTACAACGATATAATCCGGGGTTCGATCCTCGCTGTGGACAGAGCAGATAACTCAATGTGGTTTTGCTATAACACAAACATTTTTGTTTAGATGGTTTATCTATTAAATCTCGTATTCTACGCAAGCCGTCCCTGGTCTTGAAGTGATAGACCAGAGGGAAGGCAGCTGGTCAACACCATCCGCTACCAACTCTTGGGTTACTCTTAACTAACAAATAGCGGGATTGACTGAAATATTATAACGATCCCATGGCTAAATGGGCTAACATTTTTGGTAACGGGTTTCGATCCTGCGACCCTTACATTGCGAATCGAACGCCCTAACCTTTAGATTATGCTAGGCCTAACATGGAGATACTCCCGCTTGCTTTATCGTACTTTATTAGGGTAATGTAGTTTGTTTTTTTTCTTTAGATGAAGGTACTCCCGCTAATGCTAATTCACGGCTGGCCGGGATCTGTTGTCGAATTTTACAAGATACTACCACTTCTTGTCACCCCGAGTGGGGATAGAGACTTCGTGTTTGAAGTGATTTGCCCTTCGATACCAGGATATGGTTATTCTGAAGCTCCACATCAACCAGGTGAGTGGTCACCTGTGTTTAAAAAATGTCATAATTGTGAACGTTTTGAATAAGGTGTGGTATGTAATTATTATACTTATATCTATAAATGAAAAAAAAAAGACGAGAATTTGGAATGAATAAATTCTGTAGGAGCAACTCCACCTAGTGTTCTCCTTGATTATGTTGCTTTCAATTAAAAAATCTATTTAAGGAAAAAGTTTGTTAAATTAAAAAGCGAAACTTTTATTTGCGGATAACACAAAAAATTGCTTATTTTTCTCTTTTTTTTTTCTCGACTTTTCTCATATTTGAATGAGTTAAGTTTTGGTTTTGTTATTGTGACGTAATAATGATGTTCTTCCTATATATGGTTTCGCATTGTTTATCATTTAGATGGCGCAGATTTTTTTCTACTTTTGTTTAGTTTTTTTATTATTACGTAATAGTGACGCTGTTTTTGCGCATGTTCAGTCTGCTTGAGCGTCATGTTTGTTACCCTTCACCAAACGATTCCCGTTAACCTGATGAAACACTGATGTTCATAAATGTTACAGTACGAGCGTGGCCATGTAGTAAGTGTGACCCGAAATGTTAATCCGACGGTTTCATGGTTCGTGTCCTATTGCACGAAAAACGCGTTCTATAAGTGTTGCTTGTTAATTCAACACACATTACCGGCAGAGGGAGATGTCGAGACTACCACGAGCTGCGTGTTAATTCAACACACATTACCGGCAGAGGGAAATGTAGAGACTATCACGAGTTGCGTGTTAATTCAACACATTACCTGCAGAGGGAGATGTCGAGACTACCACGAGCTGCGTGTTAATTCAACACATTCGACCTGTATGTTAATTCAACACACATTACCTGCAGAGGGAGATGTCGAGACTACCACGAGCTGCGTGTTAATTCAACACATTACCTGCAGAGGGAGATGTCGAGACTACCACGAGCTGCGTGTTAATTCAACACATTACCTGCAGAGGGAGATGTCAATTCATTTTCTGATCTGTAAATATTTAATAGTAGTATCCTCTGCAAACAAACTCAAGTATAATATGTAATAGTATAATTATTTTTATTTTTGTGTATTTAGGATTTTCCATGGCAGACGCAGCACGAGTGTTTGTTAAGTTGATGGACAGGCTGGGTTTCCCTAAATTTTACGTTCAAGGTGGAGATTGGGGGAGTGCCATATCCACGGTGATCTCTGCAGTGTATCCAAAAAAGTATTGTTATATCTTTCGTTTATAAACTTTACGTTTTATATCCTATGTTTAGTGCATCAAAGGTTGCACTGAAACCGAAAGGTTAACTTGTTACAAATAAGAGTATGCTAACGAGAGTAGAAATAGTTCGAGAGTTTCGTCATCTTGCCCTTAACGAAACAAATTGTTGTAGCATGGAATGTATTGAAAGATTTACAAAACCATTCATTAGCTCAAAGTTCATGTTGTTTTGTTTTTTCTTTCTTGGAGTGGGGGACTTTTTGAGTTTACATAGGCTCCCCAATACTATTATTTACCACTCACACTATTTATCTTTTGTTATTTTACCAGATCTGTTGTTCACACTTCACGGAGTGTAATTTTAGGCTTAACTTTTTAACATCATTACAGTTTCCCTTAATAGGTCATGTAGTCTAGTTATCTCACTTGGTCGGGCCTCACCAGCTTGATTCGTACCTCACATTATAGTGTGATATTACAAAAGTGAGTAAAACTATATTTGGGGAATTATGTATCCCTCAACAAGCTCAAACATGACCTCTGGCTTTATGGTCATCATTTGAAGTGACATATTGTTGAAAGTAATTGGAAACCAGAGATGTCGTGACTTTATTCTGACACTTCAGGCTTAAGCCATATTTCAGGATATGTCAAATGAAAATAAACTTGTAAATAAATGTTACACATAGCCGTGACAACAAACACGCAACTAGTCCTAATTTTAAACGACAATTTGACACCGAAAGAAGACTATGGTTCAGAATTCACGAACTTCCAGTTTTCCTGTGGATAATATACAGACCAGAGAAGTTTTGATACCCGAGGTGGTCAGAGCACATATATAGCATACTGTACATCTTTGCAATTAATGACAGAAAAATAAATCGTCTGGGAATTAGCTGCTTGAAACTTCAAGGTCAATAACTAAGACTATATACGCTAAACCTAATAACTTCTCTCGTTCTTTCGGATAATTATCCCTAGGTGTAGTGTATTGTACAGAGTAGATAAAAGGCCAGACTATGATATCCGAGTCACTGAATCCAATTTAGAGCGTTTATAAGTCCTCGGACTTCCAACTTAACCACGGGTTTGGGGGCTCACATGACGACTATAAAGTTGTAACATAAGCTAGCCATACGTTAAGGTTGTAGATACTTTTTTTGACTTATTTTTCTGTAAATCTTTTAAGCTCTTAAGTGATCCAAGGTAGCAGACAAAGCTGTAGAGGTTACATAGGAACCACTTTTAAAAGGTTTCTATAATTGGCCTCCCTAAGCATGTGACCTTTTTGTATGTTTCTCTCTCACCTTGTTTATATTTAAAATTTAACAAAAAAAAACCTAATTATATTTGGCTCTCGGCTGCATGCACTGTTCGTATTGGGGGGGGGGAAGTTCTTCTTTCAGTATACTCTGTACGTTTGGAAACTTACGATAATCTGTCGTTCGTTTAGGGGACGGGGGTTTCAATTTTATCTTCACCCTCCTGCTAAAAACAATTTGTCGATTTACTCTGTTCGTTCATATCAGTAAATGTATTTCAATATAATACGAAGTGTTTATCTTTCTTCCAAGTTAGTGGTCCTGGTAGTTAGGATCTTTCTTCCAGGTTAGTGGTCCTGGTAGTTAGGATCTTTCTTCCAGGTTAGTGGTCCTGGTAGTTAGGATCTTTCTTCCAGGTTAGTGGTCCTGGTAGTTAGGATCTTTCTTCCAGGTTAGTGGTCCTGGTAGTTAGGATCTTTCTTCCAGGTTAGTGGTCCTGGTAGTTAGGATCTTTCTTCCAGGTTAGTGGTCCAGGTAGTTAGGGAACTCGACTTGCAATTAACGGGTCAATAGTTCGAATCCCTTCACCAAGCATGGGGATATGATGTGACGGTCAATCTAACTATTCGTTGTTAAAGTATAGCCCAAGAGTTAGCGGTGGGTGGTTCCGTCTTCTGTTTGTGGGTGGTGTTAATCTAGTCATCTTCCCTCTTCTGTTTGTGGGTGGTGTTAGTCTAGTCATCTTCCCTCTACTGTTTGTGGGTGGTGTTGATCTAGTCATCTTCCCTCTACTGTTTGTGGGTGGTGTTGATCTAGTCATCTTCCCTCTACTGT
>NW_013679508.1:0-3389 GCF_000517525.1 Limulus polyphemus
AAGTGTTCATAGAGTAGTTGTACCAAGTAAGGCTAAAGATGAGTATGGTGGTTATAAATTCTGTAACTAGAGTTACACCTCGGTGTTCATGGAGTAGTTGTACCAAGTAAGGCTAAAGATGAGTATGGTGGTTATAAATTCAGTAACTACAGTCACACCTAGGTGTTCATGGAGCAGTTGTACCAAGTAAGGCTAAAGAAGTGTATGTTGGTTATTAATTCAGTAACTAGAGTTACACATAGGTGTTAATGGAGTAGTTGTACCAAGTAAGGCTAAAGACGAGTATGTAACTAGAATTAAACCTAGGTGTTCATGGAGTAGTTGTACCAAGTAAAGCTAAAGATGAGTATGGTGGTTGAAAACTCGTTAACTAGAGTTACACCTATGTGTTCAAGGAGTAGTTGAACCAAGTAAGGCTAAAGATGAATATATTGGTTACAAATTCGATTACTAATGTTACACCTAGGTGTTCGTGGAGTTGTTGTACCAAATAACGCTAAAGATGAGTATGGGGGTTATAAATTCTGTAACCAGAGTTACACCTAAGTGTTCATGGAGTAGTTGTACCAAGTAAGGCTAAATATGAATATGGTGGTTATAAATTCTGTAACTAGAGTTACACGTAGGCTTTCATGAAGTAGTTTTGCCAAGTAAGGCTAAAGATGAGTATGGTGGTTATAAATTGTGTAACTAGAGTTACACCTAGGTGTTCGTAGAGTTGTTGTACCAAATAACGCTAACGATGAGTATGGTGTTCTAAATACGGTAATTAGAGTTACACCTAGGTGTTCGTGGAGTTGTTGTACCAAATAAATCTAAAGATGAGTATGTTGGTTACAAATTCGATTACTAGAGTGACACCTAGGTGTTCGGAGAGTTGTTGTACCAAATAACGCTAACGATGAGTATGGTGGTTATAAGCTCGGTAAATAGAGTTACACATAGGTTTTCGTGGAGATGATGTACCAAATAACGCTAAAGATGTGTATGGTGGTTACAAATTCGGTAAATAAAGTTAGATCTAGGTGTTCGTGGAGTTGCTGTACAAAATAACGCTAAAGATGAGTATGGGGTTATAATTTCGGTAACTAGAGTTAAACCTAAGTGTTACTGGAGTAGTTGTACCAAGTAAGGCTAAAGATGAGTATGGTGGTTATAAATTCCGTAACTAGAGTTACATCTAGGTATTCGTGGAGTTGTTGTACCAAATAACGCTAACGATGAGTATGGTGGTTACAAATTCGGTAACCAGAGTTAAACCTAAGTGTTCATGGAGTTGTTGTACCAAGTAAGGCTAAAGATGAGTATGGTGATCATAAATTCGGTAACTAGAGTTATATCTAAGTGTTTATGGAGTAGTTGTACCAAGTAAGGCTAAAGTTGAATATGGTGGTTATAAATTCGGTAACTAGAGCTACACCTAGGTGTTCGTGGAGTTGTTGTACCAAATAACGCTAAAGATGAGTATGTTGGTTACAAATTCAGTATCGTGGTTATAAATTCGGTAACTAGAGTTACACCTAGGTGTTCGTGGAGATAGTGTACCAAATAACGCTAAAGATGAGTATGGTGGTTATAAATTCGGTAACAATAGTTACACCTAGGTGTTCGTGGAGTAGTTTTGCCAAGTAAAACTAAAGATGAGTATGGTGGTTATAGATTCGGTAAATAGAGTTACACCTAAGTATTCGTGGAGTTGTTGTACCAAATAACGCTAAAGATGAGTATGTTGGTTACAAATTCGGTAACTAGAGTTACACCTAGGTGTTCGTGGAGTTGTTGTACCAAATAACGCTAAAGATGAGTATGGTGGTTACAAATTCGGAAACTAGAGTTACACCATTGTGTTCATGGAGTAGTTGTACCAAGTAAGGCTAAAGATGAATATGGTGGTTATAAATTCGGTAAGTAGTGTTACACGTAAGTGTTCATGAAGTAGTTTTACCAAGAAAGGTTAAAGATGAGCATGGTGATTATAAATTCGATAACTAGAGTTACACCTATGTGTTCATGGAGTAGTTGTACGAAGTAAGGCTAAAGATGAATATGTTGGTTACATATTCGGTAACTTGAGTTACACCTAGGTGTTCGTGGAGTTGTTGTACCAAATAACGCTAAAGATGAGTATGGGGTTATAAATTCTGTAACTAGAGTTACACCTAAGGGTTCATGGAGTAGTTGTACCAAGTAAGGCTAAAGATGAGTATGGTGATTATAAATTCGGTAACTAGAGTTATACCTAGGTGTTTATGGAGTAGTTGTACCAAGCAAGGCTAAAGATGAGTATGGTGGTAATAAATTCGGTTACTAGAGTTACACCTTGGTGTTCGTGGAGTAGTTGTACCAAGTAAAGCTAAAGATGAGTATGGTGGTTATAAATTATGTAATTAGAGTTACACCTAGGTGTTCATGGAGTAGTTGTACCAAGTAAGGCAAAAGATGAGTATGGTGGTTATAAATTCGGTAACAAGAGTAACACCTAGGTGTTCGTGGAGCTGTTGTACCTAATTACGCTAAAGATGAGTATGGTGGTTATAAAATCGGTAACTATAGTTACACCTAGGTGTTCATGGAGTTGTTGTGCCAAGTAAGGCTAAAGATGAGTATGTTGGTTATAAATTCGGTAACTAGAGTTACACCTAGGTATTCGTGGAGTTCTTGTAATAAATAACGCTACAGATAAGTATGGTGGTTACAAATTCAGTAACACGAGTTACACCTAGGTGTTCGTGGAGTTCCTGTACCAAATAAATCTAAAGATGAGTATGGGGTTATACATTCGGTAACTAGATTTAAACCTAAGTGTTCATGGAGTAGTTGTACCAAGTAAGGCTAAATATGAGTTTAGTGGTTATAAATTCTGTAAATAGAGTTACACCTAGGTGTTCATGGAGTAGTTGTACCAATAAAGGCTAGAGATGAGTATGGTGGTAATAAATTCGGTAACTAGAGTTATACCTAGGTATTCGTGGAGTTCTTGTACAAAATAACGCTACAGATAAGTATGGTGGTTGCAAATTCAGTAACTAGAGTTACACCTAGGTGTTCGTGGACTTGTTGTACCAAATAACGCAAAAGATGAGTATGGGGTTATACATTCGGTAACTAGAGTGACACCCAAGTGTTCATGGAATAGTTGTACCAAGTAAGGCTAGAGATGAGTATGGTGGTTATAAATTCGGAAACGAGAGTTACACCTAGGTGTTCAAGGAGTAGTTGTACCAAGTAAGGCAAAAAATGAGTATGGTGGTTATAAATTCGGTAACTAGAGTTACACTTAGGTGTTCGTGGAGCGGTTGTACCAAATAACGCTAAAGATGAGTATGGTGGTTATAAATTCGTTAACTAGAGCTACGCCTAGGTGTTCGTGGAGTTGTTGTACCAAATAA
>NW_013679508.1:3709-4769 GCF_000517525.1 Limulus polyphemus
TTAGTTGTACCAAATAACGCTAAAGATGAGTATGGTGGTTATAAATTAGGTAACTAGAGTTACACCTAGGTATTCGTGGAGTTGTTGTACCAAATAACGCTAAAGACGAGTATGGTGGTTATAAATTAAGTAACTAGAGTAACACCTTGGTATTTATGGAGTAGTTGTACCAAGTAAGGCTAAAGATGTGTATGGTGGTTATTAATTCTGTAACTTGAGTCACACCTAGGTGTTCATGGATTAGTTGTACCAAATAACGCTAAAGATGAGTATGGTGGTTACAAATTCGGTAACTAGAGTTACACCTAGGTGTTTATGGAGTAGTTGTACCAAGTAAGGCTAAAGAGGTGTATGATGGTTATAAATTCTGTAACTTGAGTCACACCTAGGTGTTCATGGATTAGTTGTACCAAATAACGCTAAAGATGAGTATGGTGGTTATAAATTCGGTAACTAGGGCTACGCCTAGGTGTTCGTGGAGTTGTTGTACCAAATAACGCTAAAGATGAGTATGGGGTTACACATTCAGTAACTAGAGTTACACCTAGGTGTTCATGAAGTAGTTGTTCCAAGTAAAGCTAAAGATGATTATGGTGGTTATAAATTCGGAAACTGGAGTTACACCTAGGTGTTGATGGAGTAGTTGTACCAAGCAAGGCTAAAGATGAGTATGGTGGTTATAAAGACGGTAACTAGAGTTACACCTAGGTGTTCATGGAGTGTTGTACCAAGTAAGGCTAAAGATGAATATGGGGGTTGTAAAATAGGTAATTAGAGCTACGCCTAGGTGTTCGTGGAGTTGTTGTACCAAATAACGCTAAAAATGAGTATGGGGTTACACATTCAGTAACTAGAGTTACACCTATGTGTTCGTGGAGTAGTTGTACCAAATAACGCTAAAGATGAGTATGGTGGATATAAATTCGGTAACTATGGTTACACCTAGGTGTTCATGGAGTAGTTGTGCCAAGTAAAGCTAAATATGAGTATGGTGGTTATAAATTCGGTAACTAGAGTTACACCTAGGTATTCGTGGAGTTGTTGTACCAAATAACGCTAA
>NW_013679508.1:5435-7995 GCF_000517525.1 Limulus polyphemus
AACTAGAGTTACACCTAGGTATTCGTGGAGTTGTTGTACCAAATAACGCTAACGATGAGTATGGTGGTTATAAATTTGGTAACTATAGTTACACCTAGGTGTTCATGGAGTAGTTGTGCCAAGTAAAGCTAAATATGAGTATGGTGGTTATAAATTCGGTAACTACAATTACACCTAGGTATTCGTGGAGTTGTTGTACCAAATAACGCTAACGATGAGTATGGTGGTTCTAAATTCGGTAACAAGAGTTACACCTAGGTGTTCGTGGAGTTGTTGTACCAAATAACGCTAACGATGAATATGGTGGTTCTAAATTCGGTAACTAGAGTTACACCTAGGTGTTCGTGGAGTTGGTGTACCAAGTAAGGCTAGAAATGAGTATGGTGGTTATAAATTCGGTAACTAGAGTTACACCTAGGTATTCGTGGAGTTGTTGTACCAAATAACGCTAAAGATGAGTATGTTGGTTACAAATTCGGTAACTAGAGTTACACCTAGGTGTTCGTTGAGTTGTTGTACCAAATAACGCTAAATATGCGTATGGCGGTTACAAATTCGGTAACTAGGGTTACACCTAGGTGTTAATGGAGTAGTTTTACCAAGTAAGGCTAAAGATGAATATGTTGGTTATAAATTCGGTAAGTAGAGTTACACGTAAGTGTTCATGGAGTAGTTTACCAAGTAAGGCTAAAGATGTGCATGGTGATTATAAATACTATAAGTAGAGTTACACTTATGTGTTCATGGAGTAGTTGAACCAAGTAAGGCTAAAGATGAATATATTTGTTACAAATTCGGTAACTAGTGTTACACCAGGTGTTCGTGGAGTTGTTGTACCAAATAACGCTAAAGATGAGTATGGGGGTTATAAATTCTGTAACTAGAGTTACACCTAAGTGTTCATAGAGTAGTTGAACCAAGTAAGGCTAAAGATGAGTATGGTGGTTATAAACTCGGTAAATAGAATTACAGTTAGGTGTTCGTGGAGTTGTTGTACGAAGTAAGGCTAACGATGAGTACGGTGGTTATAAATTAGGTAACTAGAATTACACCTAGGTATTCGTGGAGTTGTTGTACCAAATAACGATAAAGACGAGTATGGTGGTTACAAATTCGGTAACTAGATTTACACCTACGAGTTTATGAAATAGTTGTACCAAGTAAGGCTAACGATGAGTATGGTGTTTATAAATTCTGTATCTAGAGTTACACCTAGGTGTTCATGAGTAGTTCTACCAAGTAAGGCTAAAGATGAGTATGGTGGGTCTAAATTCGGTAACTAGAGCTACGCCTAGGTGTTCGTGGAGTTGTTGTACCAAATAACGCTAAAGAAAAGTATGGTGGTTACAAATTCGGTAACTAAAGTTACACCTAGGTGTTCGTGGAGTTGTTGTACCAAGAATTGCTAAAGGTAAGTATGGTGGTTACATATACGCTAACTTGGTGTGCATCGAGTAGTTGTACCAAGTAAGGCTAAAGACGAGTATGTTGGTTATAAATTCAGTAACTACAGTTACACCAAGATGTTCATGCAGTAGTTGTACCAAGTAAGGCTAAAGACGAGTAGGTTGGTTATAAATTCAGTAACTAGAGTTACACCTAAGGTTTCATGGAGGAGTTGTACCAAGTAAGGCTAAAGATGAGTATGGCGGTTATAAATTCGGTAACTAGAGTTAACCCTAACTGTTCATGGAGTAGTTGTACCAAGTAAGGCAAAAGATGAGTATGGTGGTTATAAATTCGGTAACTAGAGCGACACCTAGGTGTTCGTGGAGTTGTTGTACCAAATAACGCTAAAGATGAGAATGGGGTTACACATTCAGTAACTAAAGTTACACCTAGGTGTTCATGGAGTAGTTGTTCCAAATAAGGCTAAAAATGAGTATGGTGGTTATAAAATCGGAAACTGGAGTTACACGTATGTGTTGATGGAGTAGTTGTACCAAGTAAGGCTAAAGATGAGTATGGTTGTTATAAATTAGCTAACTAGAGTTAAAACTACGTGTTCATGGATTAGTTGTACCAAGTAAGGCTAAAGATGAGTATTGTATTTATAATTTCGCTAACGAGAGTTACACCGATGTGTTCGTGGAGTTGTTGTACCAAGAAGGGCTAAAGGTAACTATGGTGGTTACACATGCGCTAACTAAATGTGCGTGGAGTAGTTGTACTAAGTAATTCTAAAGACGAGTATGTTGGTTATAAATTCAGTAACTAGAGTTACACCTAGGTGTTCGTGGAGTTCTTGTACCAAGTAAGGCTAAAGACGAGTATGTTGGTTATAAATTCAGTAAGTAGAGTTACACCTAGGTGTTCGTGGAGTTCTTGTACCAAGTAAGGCTAACGATGAGTATGGTGGTTATAAATTAGGTAACTAGAGTTACACCTAGGTGTTCATGGAGTAGTTGTACCAAGTAAGGGTAAAGATGAGTATGGTGGTTATAAACTCGGTAAATAGAGTTACACCTAGGTGTTCATGGAGTAGTTGTACCAAGTAAGGCTAAAGATGAGTATGGTGGTTATAAACTCGGTAAATAGAGTTACACCTAGGTGTTCGTGG
>NW_013679509.1:0-5188 GCF_000517525.1 Limulus polyphemus
TCACAATTCCCGACCTACAATAATGTCATTAATCCCATCATATAGATATAAACATTAGCCACAATTCTCGTGCTACAATAGTGTCACTAATCCCATCATATAGATGTAAACATTAGCCACAATTCTCGTGCTACAATAGTGTCACTAATCCCATCATATAGATATAAACTTTAGCCACAATTCCCGTGCTACAATAGTGTCACTAATCCCATCATATAGATATAAACTTTAGCCACAATTCCCGTGCTACAATAGTGTCACTAATCCCATCATATAGAGATAAACATAAGTCAAAATACCACTAGACCAGTAATGTCATTCACCCCATCATACAGAAATAAACATAGGTCAAAATTCCATTACAACAGTAATGTCATTAACTCCATCATATAGAGATAAACAGAAGACAAAATTCCACTAGAACAGTAATGTTGTTAGGGCTCTTGACTCGCAATCTGAGGGTCGCGGGTTCGAATCCCCATCCCACCAAACACGCTCTCCCTTTCAGCCGTGATGGCGTTATAATGTGACGGTCAATCCGTTGGTAAAAGAATAGACGAAGAGTTGGCGGTGGGTGGTGATGACTATCTGCTTTCCCTCTAGTCTTATACTGCTAAATTAGGGACGGCTAGTGCAGATAGCCTTCGTGTATCTTTGTGCAAAATTCAAAACAAACAGCTGTAAACATAGAAACTAAAAAAGATCCGATAACAAACAGAGGTAAACATTGAAACTAAAGAATATCCGATAACAAACAGAGGTAAACATTGAAACTAAAGAATATCCGATAACAAACAGAGGTAAACATTGAAACTAAAGAATATCCGATAACAAACAGAGGTAAACATTGAAACTAAAGAAGATCCGACAGCAAACGGAGATAAACAGAGAAACTAAAGAAGATCCGACAGCAAACATAGGTAAAGAGAGAAACTAAAGATGATCCGATAACAAACAGCTGTAAACAGAGAAACTAAAGAACATCCGATAGCAAACAGAGGTAAACATAGAAACTAAAGAAGATCCGATAGCAAACAGAGGTAAACAGAGAAGATCCGATAAGAAACAGAGGTAAACAGAGAAGATCCGATAAGAAACAGAGGTAAACATAGAAACTAAAATAGATCCGACAGCAAACAGAGGTAAACAGAGAAACTAAAGAATATCTGATAGCAAACAGAGGTAAACAGAGAAACTAAAGAATATCTGATAGCAAACAGAGGTAAACAGAGAAACTAAAGAAGATCTGATAGCAAACAGAGGTAAACATTGAAACTAAAGAATATCCGACAACAGAGGTAAACAGAGAAACTAAAGATGATCCGATAACAAACAGCTGTAAACAGAGAAACTAAAGAAGATCCAATAACAAACAGAAGTAAACATTGAAACTAAAGAAGATCCGATAATAAACAGAGGTAAACATTGAAACTAAAGAAGATCCGATAACAAACAAAGGTAAACAGAGAAGATCCGATAAGAAACAGAGGTAAACATTGAAACTATATTGTAATATTGAAAACGGTTTTTTATTCATTATTTTATTACGGATTTTCGTGGAATATATGCGTCTAGCCAGATAATCCGCTCTGTAATCTCTCAGTGCTGCTTACTTATCGAACCTTATTGATATTTATCGACATGGAATGAAATATTGCTCAAGTTTCGCAGATGTTGCAACCTTTACTAATCCCGACAATGAGTGGACCATTACCCAAATGGCCAAAAGATTATCAAAGCGTAGTAAATCTAATTACGGTTTGAACAAGAGTTTCCCAATGCTACATTAATTTCCAGATATTTCATGTAATTACACGTGCTTCAGATACAATCAAATTACCAGAGAAGCTGAGCTCTCTGAAATGAAGCACGAGCTTCAATCTGCTTTACAAATGGCTAAAACAGATGACTCTTTCATGGTAGATTAAATGCTGTATAGGACAAATGAAAACAAACAATGTCCACGTTGATCGGAAAATAAATCGTTTATCGGGATTTCAGAGTAAAAATGATTTTATAAAATATTATACAAAAGTAATTCTTTTCTCTGGCGCAATTCCCTCAGCCTATTTATCAGATGTTATACTTCTTATGTTAATGCTAACTTCGAAATTGTCCCGAATTCTGCGAAACTTTCCTTGTTATATCCAATATACCAGAAACTTGTTACAGGCAGTTTATTTTTTTCTCACAAGTCAATGTTTATTAATGTTGGACGGGAACATAATAACATTATACCTCAGAGTTAAGTAGATTTTAGCTCAAACCACAAGATGAGCTTCATTTAATAATTCAATTTAGTTACGTCTATATGAACTAAAGCTCTCAGCATAGATCCAGAAATAAAGGATATCACCTGTGAACTACAATTGATATAGTTATGTATATTCCAGCTTTTAAAGCTCTTCGCAAAGCTCCATACAAGATCGTATATTATGAACTACACTTAAATTATTTATGTATTTTCCAGCTGTCATGTTTTCTTTATGGGCCGGGTTCTTTACATTAGGTGTCTGTGTCTTGTTGGCGATAAATTTAAACAATAAACAAACAGCACACAGTCTACTTTTTAAAAATGATTTATATTAAAACAAGTTAAATGTATGTTCAAATGTTCGTTACGCTGTTGGTTATCACAGTTGTATCCAGAGCTTTAAGGAATTGTCTCTTTTTTGTCAAAGGCCACATAGGCTGGTTCAGTTACTTTAGAACACAATTTCACAAGACGAATTATCCTTCTCTGCTCTGTTAATACAATACAGCCTGTGATAATTTCACTTTAAAAATCGCCACTATAGTTAAACTCACTGGTTAAACTCAGAATAACGCAGTCTAAATCTAACTATATCGAACTACATTTCGGAGGCGTATTTATACCCCGACAGAGGTCTAGAACGTTCCACACATACTAGATATTATGATGTCATAATACTCAGTGAAAACAACTAGAGAAACTCAGAAGTTTCTAGTAACAAGTTTCTAGTTTCTAGTAATAACTAAATTTAACACTCGCGATATATAAACTATCTAAATTATAACACTCGCATTAAACCTAAACTGAAACAGTCGTGTAATCTAAAACCAGCTTATTAGGTTCTCAATCGAGTTTCAGAAATGAATGATATTACTGTGAACTAAACTTATGTGTAATCCGCTGTAGAAATGACATAAAAACTGTAAGCACGTTTGTTCAAACAAAGAACACAGTAAAACAAACACACGTCACAGCTCAAACATTAGAGACTGTAAAACTATCAAAGATCAAATCTTTAAAGCCTTAAAAGCACTCAAAGTGTTTGTCTTACTGTGTCCTATGTTTGGATAAGCTTCCTTAAAAGCACTCAAATTGTTTGTCTTACTGTGTCCTATGTTTGGATAAGCTTCCTTAAAAAAGCTTATCCAAACATAGGACACAGTAAGACAAACAATTTGAGTGCTTTTAAGGAAGCTTATCCAAACATAGGACACAGTATGACAAACAATTTGAAAGATTTAAGGAAGTTTATCCGAACATGGGACACAGTAAGACAAGATTTAAGGAAGTTTATCCGAACATGGGACACAGTAAGACAAACACGGATCTCAGATTTTTGCTTTGGTCACGTGATCAACAGGATCAAAGTTATTGATGACATTTTGTATTATACTGTAATTATAAAAACGTGTTCTTCCCTAAAAACGATATATAATTGTTGAACAGAACCATACGTAGCTAATTACTGTTGTCGATTCATGAAGTGAAAATTCAAGGTCAGAGGTTATCATCGGTAGAATATTAGTTGCAGCAGAATTAAGTCCAAATAATATTAAAACCTGCGATTTCACAGACTTCCAGACTTTTTCTTTTGACACGAGGCAAACATTTACTGTCACGCAAAGAATGCTGAACGAGAACGATTTTTAGCTGTCGAAAGATCTAACTTAGAAAAGCTGTACCCATGTCTGTTTCTACTATCACTAAATAATTAGTCAGCTTCAAGTGGACACAAAATTATTAGTACACGGTCAAATAGTTCTCGCTCTCGAAGTTCGTTGAACGTAAAACCCTCGTCACTAAAAGGCATCAGTCCGTCTCGAGCGTTCCTCGTGACGAGCACGCATTACAGTCCATTAGGATTGTGTATGCGTGTTCAAGATCAATGTCGCGTGGTACACACGTGCAAGCGAGCGGTTAGGGCGTTCTTTTACAGAACCACTCGAGAAACAGTGATCCCTCAGCTTCCATAATCTTGTGAGATGCGATAGTTCAGTTTCTGTTACAGATAGAATATAAACCTAGGATAAGTAACTAGAAACCTGAGTGTTATACGTCGACACGGTCCACCACATTATGTTTGTAAGGATAACTAGGCTCTGTTCGATACATTTATTTACCCAACTTGGAAGGTTCATTTTAAAACATATATATATATATGTACAGCTTCTTTGCAATATCTTTTTGATATTTATAAAAATACATATGTGTATGTGTGTGTATATAAAGCTATCTGAAAGTCGATCCTGTTGTACGCATATATTTTTGTCTAACTACATTGGACAGGAAGTGACAGAAAGCTTCTGACTAAGTATAGTATCTTTAAAAGGTCAGTGTAACGATATGAGTCCAGTTAGGTAGTAACAGAAAGCTTCTGACTAAGTATAGTATCTTTAAAAGGATGAGTCCAGATAGAAAGTGACAGAAAGCTTCTGACTAAGTATGGCATCTTTAAAAGGTCAGTGTAACGATATGAGTCTAGTTAGGAAGTGACAGAAAGCTTCTGACTAAATAGAGTATCTTTAAAAGGTCAGTGTAACGATATGAGTCTAGTTAGGAAGTGACAGAAAGCTTCTGACTAAATAGAGTATCTTTAAAAGGTCAGTGTAACGATGTGAGTCCAGTTAGGAAGTGACAGAAAGCTTCTGACTAAATAGAGTATCTTTAAAAGGTCAGTGTAACGATGTGAGTCCAGTTAGGAAGTGACAGACAGCTTCTGACTTAGCAGAAAGCTTCTGACTAAGTATAGTATCTTTAAAAGGCTCTACTTAGTCAGAAGCTTTCTGTCCTTCCTAACTGGACTCACTTATCTTTAAAAGGTCAGTGTAACGATGTGAGTCCAGTCTAGGAAGTGACAGAAAGCTTCTGACTAAGTATAGTATCTTTAAAAGGTCAGTGTAACGATGTGAGTCCAGTTAGAAAGTGACAGAAAGC
>NW_013679509.1:6188-7999 GCF_000517525.1 Limulus polyphemus
ACAGCAAGCTTCTGACTAAATAGAGTATCTTTAAAAGGTCAGTGTAACGATGTGAGTCCAGTTAGAAAGTGACAGAAAGCTTCTGACTAAATAGAGTATCTTTAAAAGGTCAGTGTAACGATGTGAGTCCAGTTAGAAAGTGACAGAAAGCTTCTGACTAAGTATAATATCTTTAAAAGGTCAATGTAACGATGTGAGTCCAGTTAGGAAGGGACAGAAAGCTTCTGACTAAATAGAGCATCTTTAAAAGGTCAGTGTAACGATGTGAGTCCAGTTGGAAAGTGACAGAAAGGTTCTGACTAAGTATAATATCTTTAAAAGGTCAGCGTAACGATGTAAACCCATGAAACTAAATAAATCTAGAAACATGGTAAAAAAAATCTAAAATTTATTTCATTCCTAAATTTAAAAAAAAAAGAAGAAAAACCGAGAGAACCTTGGAGTTAGTCCAGCCGAATTTCTTACCTTCGTGTTGACCTTTACATTGTTCGATCTAGTTTAACTTTAACATGTTGATTGCAAGAGGCTATTAACTACAACTGACGTCATCAGCTACACCCGGCGGAAAAGTTCACGCGCTCCTGACGAATAATAAGGAGGTGAGCACCAATGGGAAGTCGCTCGTTATGGACAGGAATTCATAGCAGCTGTTTTAGTCTGTATTGTGGAATGCATTCTGTTTGTTGCAAATCAAGGCTGCGTTCTACAAAACAGAGCCTTATTAGACGAATTAGGTTTCTGAGGCTGCGTTCTACAAAACAGAGCCTTATTAGACGAATTAGGTTTCTGAGGCTGCGTTCTACAAAACAGTGGCTTTTTTAGACAAATTAAGTTTCTGAGGCTGCGTTCTACAAAACAGAGCCTTATTAGACGAATTAGGTTTCTGAGGCTGCGTTCTGCAAAACAGTGGCTTTTTAGACAAATTAGGTTTCTGATGCTGCGTTCTACAAAATAGTGGCTTATTAGATGAATTAGGTTTCTAAGGCTATGTTCTACAAAACAGTTGGTTTTTTTTAGGTTTCTGAAATCAATAATTTTAAGAATATGTTTAAATATAGACAAAAGCTACAAGTATCAAACTTATTTTTTCATTAAATCTCACTTCTTATACAAAGCTATAACTAATCCAGTGCCTGAGACATAAGTTATTTATTCTCATTTTATTTTTATAAGTTTCCAGAAATCCACGTGCAGATAATCAACACCGAGTCTATATCATCAACCAGATTGTTTACATAGTTTGTAAAACAGACAGAAAATTGTTCTTAATAGCTGTCTAAACCTCTTTCGATTGATAAAACGAACCAACTCTGTTCTTTGTTCAACAGTTTTATTTCTCCAATATTTCCAACGATAGTAATGTTTATTATCTGATTCTTAAATTGCATTAAACGCTCTACTCTACCCATTTACTTCAGTAACAACCAACCACTTGGAACTAATATCTTTAACCTCCTGATAACCTTTAATAAGTACTCCTAAATAATGAGAACCGTCTCTATAAAAGACTGTTTAAGCGTGCAGCCCTTTCAATGAAAGTTTGTTTCATTATGGAACCTTATTTATAAACATTTGTTTCAGCATAAAAACCTCTATGTGTATGTTTGTTTCAGTATGTCACCCTCTCTGGATATGTTTGTTTCAGTATGTCACCCTCTCTGGGTATGTTTGTTTCAGTATGTCATCTTCTCTGGGTATGTTTGTTTCAGTTTGTCACCCTCTCTGGATATGTTTGTTTCAGTATGCCACTCTCTGGGTATGTTTGTTTCAGTTTGCCATCTTCTCTGGATATGTTTGTTTCAGTATGTCAT
>NW_013679510.1:0-1437 GCF_000517525.1 Limulus polyphemus
TGTAAACTGTGAAAGAGACGTTCGATATAAAAACCTACGATTTTGTTTCAGTTAGTCCTAATATTCTGTAAACTGTGAAAGAGACGTTCGATATAAAAACCTACGATTTTGTTTCAGTTAGTCCTAATATTCTGTAAACTGTGAAAGAGACGTTCGATATAAAAACCTACGATTTTGTTTCAGTTAGTCCTAATATCCTGTAAACTGTGAAAGCGACGTTCTGTATAAAAACATAGGATTTTGTTTCATTTAGTTCTAATATCATGTAAACTGTGAAAGAGACATTATATACATAGCTCTGATGTTATTAGTTACATTAATTGTTAATAGGTGATTAAAGTCAGCACTGTAAAACAACAATGAACACAATCTATAATAACAAAAGGGCGTGTCTGTGGGTGTGAGACCGCTATACACCAAGAGGAAAGAACCTAGAAACCTGTGTAAAAAATATTAAACCTAATATTTTGCTTCTTTTATTTAGTATTTTCTATTTAAACGAATCTCTTCTGTGACTCAGCTGTTTGAGGTCTTATATCGCTAAAAATCGTGATTCCTTACGAGCGATGGATAAAAACAGATAGTCCATTGTGTAGTTCTGCGATAATAAAACACTGGTTAAACAATATTATTAACAGTCTACTGTAGGAGTTAACAACATTATTAACAGTCTACTGTACGAGTAACCAGCTATGCTACAGGATAACATAAAGCAAATCACAGCATAGATCTGTATACCTCAATTTCACTGACAACATTTTCCGCGTCCAATGTTTGTGTGACAGAAGTCGATCGGATTAGATGATTGGTTGATAAATTGATTGCTGCGTCTACATCACCTCCATGGTCCATCTTTGCTCCATCTTCCTAGAATAAAGATGTAAGAGATGTGAAACGTTCCATAGTCGAGGCTTTAGATTTCAAAGCAGGCAGAGTAAGGTACATTTTATAAAGCAACGAATTATTTACTAACAGTTTACGTACAAAACCACCAACATTGTTTATGGCTTATAATTCTGCTATTTATGGAGGATCTCCGAACCACGATTTACTGACAGATGTTTATAATTTCCAGAATATCCAACCATACTTAAGAATCGTTTCCAAGAAACAGTATCCATGACAAGAATGAAAAAAGTCGCATATTTTACGTGTTTCTAAAGTAGAGAGTATTCTGAGTTTAGTCAAATACTACTACGAAAAACACGAGATATTAAACATATGCAAGCATATATATATATATATATGTATAGGCAGATTTAGTTTCAACCAGAGATATCCCAAGGAAATTTCTAACCAAAATATCGTTATTATCAATAATATAACATCGAAAAGCTGGTTTTGGTTGGGCTTCAGATCACACTGTATGACAACTTTGATGGATAGACTAGAAGAAAGGCAACTATTCAACACAGAAGATATAAACACGGAGTTGAT
>NW_013679510.1:2381-4514 GCF_000517525.1 Limulus polyphemus
GACAAAACCTTGTCGAAACGTTGTACATTTGCTGTCATGTTAAACTTATATTAAAGTTTTTCTTCATTACCCATTTAAGCCGTCTCCAGCCATTATACTGTATGACAACGTTAATGGATAGACTAAAAGAAAGGCAACTATTCAACACAGTAGATATAAACACGGAGCTGATAGTGTTTACAATACCGATAAATATGGAGCTGGTTTTGGTTGGGCTTCAGATCACACTGTAAGACAGCGTTAATGAATAGACTAGAAGAAAGGCAACTATTCAACACAGTAGATATAAACACGGAGCTGATAGTGTTTACAATACCGATAAATATGGAGCTGGTTTTAGTTGGGCTTCAGATCACACTGTATGACAACGTTAATGGATAGACTAGAAGAAAGGCAACTATTCAACACAGTAGATATAAACACGGAGCTGATAGAATTTACAGCAGAGGTAAACATGGAGCTATTAGTGTTTACAATACAGATTAAGATGGAGCTACTAGTGTTTATAGTAGAGATAGAATGGAGCTGATAGTGTTTACAATATAGATAAAATAGGAGATGCTAGATAAACACGGAGCTACTAGTTATTAATACAAAAAAAAATACGGAGCTACTAGCGTTTATAGCAGAGATAAACATGAAGCTGTTAGTGTTTATAGTAGAGATGAACATGGAGCTACAAGTATTTACAACAGAGATAAACACGGAGCTACTAGTGTTTAAAGCAAAGAAAAACACGGAGCTACTAGCGTTTATAGCAGAGATAAACATGAAGCTGTTAGTGTTTACAGTAGAGATATTCATGGAGCTGCTAGTGTTTAAAATACAGATAAACATGGATCTGATACTGTTTACAATACCGATAAATATGGAGCTGCTAGTGTTTATAGTACAGATACACATGGAGCTACTAATATATTCAGCACAGATAAACATGATGCTGCTACTGTTTAAATTAAATATAAACATGGAGCTACTAGTGTTTCCAACAGAGATAAACATGGAGCAACTATGTTTACAGCAGAGATAAACATAGAGATGCTAATGTTTAAAGCAGAGATAAACATCATCTGCTACTGTTTAAAGCACATATAAACACGGAGCAGATTGTGTTTATTGTAGAGGTAAACGCAGAGCTACTACTGTTTACAGCAGAGATAAGACGAAGCTGTTAGTGTTTACAATACAGATAAACATGGAGCTGCTAGTGTTTATAATAGAGGTAGACATGGAGCTACTAGTGTTTACAGCAATAATAAACCTGGAGCTGCTAGTTTTGAAAGCAGAGATAAGCATGACACTACTAGTATTTATAACAGAGATAAAAACGGAGCTACTAGTGCTCATAGCAGATATAAACATGGAGCTGCTAGTGTTTGAAGAAGAGATAAACATGGAGCTGCTAGTGCTTATGATAGAGATAAACGTAGAGCTGTTAGTGTTTATGATGGAGATAAACATAGAGCTGCTAGTTTTTATGGTAGAGATAAACATGGATCTGACTATGTTTACAGTAGAGATAAACATGGAGCTGCTAGGATTTACAATACAGATAAATATGCAGCTACTTGTCTTTATAGTAGAGATACACATGGAGCTGATACTATTTACAGCAGAGATAGGTATGGAACTGCTTGTGTTTATAGTAAAGATACACATGGAGCTGCTAATGGTTACAATACAGATAAACGCGGATTTGATAGTGTTTACAGATAAATATGGAGCTACTTGTGTTTACAGTAGAGATCAACACGGAGCCGCTAGTGTTTATAGCAGAGATAAACATGGAGCTACAAGTATTTACAACAGAGACAAAAATGGAGCTGCTAGAGTTTATAGTAGATATAAATGGAGCTGCTAGTGTTTAAAGCAGATATAAATTGAGCTGCTTGTGTTTAAAGCAGAGAAAAACACGGAGCTACCAGGGTTTATAGTAGAGATAAACCCGGAGCTGCTGGTGTTTATAGCAGAGATAAACATGGAGCTACAAGTATTTATAACAGAGACAAAAATGGAGCGGCTAGAGTTTATAGTAGATATAAATGGAGCTGCTAGTGTTTAAAGCAGATAAAAACATGGAGTTGCTAATGTTCACAGCAGAGATAAACATGGAGTTGCTAATGTTCACAGCAG
>NW_013679510.1:4658-8080 GCF_000517525.1 Limulus polyphemus
ATACACATGGAGCTGATACTGTTTACAGCAGAGATAAATATGCAGCTACTAGTGTTTATAGTAGAGATACACATGGAGCTGATACTGTTTACAGCAGAGATAAATATGCAGCTGCTAGTGTTTATAGTAGAGATACACATGGAGCTGCTAATGGTTACAATACAGATAAACGCGAATCTGATAATGTTTACAGATAAATATGCAGCTACTAGTGTTTATAGTAGAGATACACATGGAGCTGATACTGTTTACAGCAGAGATAAATATGCAGCTGCTAGTGTTTATAGTAGAGATACACATGGAGCTGCTAATGGTTACAATACAGATAAACGCGGATCTGATAATGTTTACAGATAAATATGGAGCTACTTCTGTTCATAGTAGAGATAAACATGGATCTGATACTGTTTACAGCAGATATAAATATGTAGCTGCTAGTGTTGATAGTAGAGATACGCATGAAGCTGCTAATGGTTACAATACAGATAAACGCGGATCTGATAATGTTTACAGATAAATATGGAGCTACTTCTGTTCATAGTAGAGATAAACATGAAGCTGCTAGTGTTTAAAGCAGAGATAAACATGGAGCTGCTAGTGTTTATAGTAGAGATAAACACGGAGCTACAAGTATTTACAACAGAGATAAACACGGAGCTACTAGTGTTTAAAGCAAAAAAAACACGGAGCTACTGGCGTTTATAGCAGAGATAAACATGAAGCTGTTAGTGTTTATAGAAGAGATATTCATGGAGCTACTGATGTATACATCAGAGATAAACACGGAACTGCTAGTGTTTACAGCAGAGATGAACACGGAGCCACTAGTGTTTATAGTAGAGATAAACATGGAGGTGCTAGTGTTTATATTAGAGATAAATACGTAGCTACTAGAGTTTACATGGTTAGTGTTTATAGCAAAGATAAACACAGCACTACTAGTGTTTGTAGCAGTGATAACACAGCACTACTAGAGTTTGCAGCAAAGATAAACACGGAGCTTCTAATGTTTACAACAGAGATAAACACGGAGCTGTTTGTGTTTATAGTACAGATAAACACGGAACTACTAGTGTTTATAGTACAGATAAACATGGAGCTACTAGTGTTTATAGTACAGATAAACACGGAACTACTAATGTTTATAGTAGAGATAAACATGGAGCTACTAGTGTTTATAGTACAGATAAACATGGGACTGTAAGTGTTTACAGCAGAGATAAACATGGAGCTACTGGTGTTTACAGCAGGGATAAATACGTAGCTACTAGAGTTTACACTTAGCTGTTTGTGTTTATTGTACAGATAAACACGGAACTACTAGTTTTATAGTAGAGATAAACATGGAGCTACTAGAGTTTATACTTAGCTGTTTGTGTTTATAGTACAGATAAACATGAAGCTGCTAGTGTTTACAGCAGAGATAAATACATAGCTACTAGAGTTTACACTTATCTGTCTGTGTTTATAGTAGAGATAAACATGGAGCTACTAGTGTTTATAATAGAGATAAACATGGAGCTGCTAGTGTTTACATCAGAGATAAATACGTAGCTACTAGAGTTTACACTTATCTGTTTGTGTTGATAGTAGAGATAAACATGGAGCTGCTAATGCTTACATCATAAATAAATACGGATCTGCCAGAGATTACAACATATGACTGTAAAACCTGACTGACGAAAATGTCAAATTCTAAATCATTTCCTTACATAAAGTCTTTTTTCCTTCGATTAATTAATTTTTCAGTTAAAACGTGTAATTATTTTCTCTGTGTTTTTTTTTTTTTCGGTCTCCGCTGTATATGAAGAGTTGAACACATGAGCTCTGATTGAGAAAGAAACCTTGTGTCTATTCTTACGTTTAGGTACAATTAGCCGCTGACTCCAGGTTGTACTTTTGTATAGAACAAACCAAGTAATTCTACAGTATAAGCCCTTGTTGACAGGTTGGTTAAACTTGGCATTGATTTTTTTATCAGTTATCTGCTCGTGATTTGTTTATGCAAATACAAAATATTTATAAAAATGTCATCTTTGTTTCGTAGCGTACACAGAAATGTCATTGTCAACGGTGACAGAAGGTTTGGACTCTACACTGGTCAGAGTGGTTTAATCTGATGAATAATGCATCTTATTTGATGGGAATTTACAAAGAACGAGAAGTTTTTATGTTGTCGTTGTTGTTTTATGAAACACTATAACTATGTTTTAGAGGAGACCTAAATCATGTGAGTGTGCATATCAGGATCCTTTAAAGAACCAGTCAGCCGTGATGTTTTGTAGTTACTATAGTTACGATACGGTGAAAACATATTACGTACCCTACAGTTACCATATAAACGATATATTGAAAACAATTTATATACCATTGAAATGATAAATTGAAAAAAAGGTACCTTACAGCTACCATATAAACGATAAATTGAAAAAAGTACCGTACATCTACCATATAAACGATAAATTGAAAAACGTACCTTACAGCTACCATATAAACAATAAATTGAAAAAAGTACTTTACAGCTACCATATAAACGATAAATTGAAAAATCAAGTACCTTACAGCTACCATATAAACAATAAATTGAAAAAAGTACCTTACAGCTACCATATAAACGATATATTGAAAATGTTATATGTACCTTACAGCTACCATATAAACGATGTATTGGAAACATTATATATACCTTACAGCTACCATATAAACGATATATTGAAAATGTTATATATACCTTACAGCTACCATATAAACGATATATTGAAAATGTTATATATACCTTACAGCTACCATATAAACGATATATTGAAAATGTTATATGTACCTTACAGCTACCATATAAAAGATATAATTAAAATGTTATTATGTAGCTTACAGCAACCATATAAACGACATGGTAAAAACTTATTACACATATTATAGTCACCATATAAACAATAAGTAGAAAAAGATATACACATATTTAGTTAGTCAAAGAGCCTGTAATATAAAATCATAAACCTTATAGTTTACAAACAATCTTATCTTTTTTCTTTTCTTCCTGTTTTTTTTTAACAAGTTTATTCTTTGACGTTGTTGAAACTGAGCAGGTTGAGGGATGGTGGTCACCAGGGGATTGGTTGATTATGAAATACAGGATGTTTCTGATGCGCGGACACTGACTACTGAATGATGTTTTTTTTTTGCGAGCTATACGATTTAGCTGCTTAATTTCTTTTTACGAGCTATACGATTTAGTTGGCAATTTTTTTGCGAGCTATTTGATTTAGCTGGATAATTTTTTTGCGAGCTATACGATTTAGCTGCTTAATTTCTTTTTACGAGCTATACGATTTAGTTGGCAATTTTTTTGCGAGCTATTTGATTTAGCTGGCTAATTTTTTTGCGAGCTATACGATTTAGCTGCTTAATTTCTTTTTACGAGC
>NW_013679511.1:0-5947 GCF_000517525.1 Limulus polyphemus
AGAATCAACAGTATACAAAACCAGTCCTTCTACCAGAATTATCAGTACATGTCTAAGTATGATAAACAAAACCAGCTAATTCTTCAATCAGTTCAACAGTAACCGTATAACCAGGACTTCCACCGGCTTCTATAATACACATGTAACTGGTGTATACTAGCTAATGCAGCAACACGGAGAAGACATACGAACACTGGGGTGATATAAGGGTGTGGACTTCCCAGTGTCACTCCACAGTAGATCCTAAAGATATTAAGACAATCGGTTCAGTTGTTCGCCAGTTACACCAAATGATGATTACAAACACAATTAACCAGTTCAACAATACTTGGAAACGTAACCAGTTCGTGTACCATTTTGGCTTTTATAGCTTTTAACATGTTTCCATTCCCGGATGTTACATGTTACTCGTATTAGTGACTTGCTGTCTGTAGCATTAATGTAAGGAGAGGAGAAACCTAGGTTTCAACCAGAACAAACACTGTCTGAGAGAGAAATGTGTTAGTTTTCTTGAGACAGATCAAGTTTACTTCTGATTAAACATTTAGCACACGACGATTAACTCTACACTATTTCTCCTAAAATAGTTACGTGAGGATTATAATCTTTCTCCTGAAATAGTTAATCACGTGAGGATTAACTTTATACTCTTTCTCCTGCAATAGTTACGTGAGGATTAACTCTATAATCTTTTTCTTGAAACAGTTAATCATGTGAGGGTTAATCTTTCGTCTGTAATAGCTACACGAGGATTAACGCCACAATCCTTCGCCTGAATAAGTGACATGAAGGTTAGCGTTTTCAACCTTCACTTGAAATAGTTATTCATAACGAGAATGTCAATGTTCCGACAATATATATATATATTCAGATAAATAAAATAGATTAAGTGAGCTACAGAGGAAACTTATCATAATGTATATATATACGTATACATCTAAATCTTTGAATAATTGTCTAAGGAGAACCAGCTAGTTCTGATTCCAAAATTTTACGGACCGCTTCGTACAACATAAAATTTTAAGTACTTCTAGTTTATATTGTAATTATACACAAAATGGATACCCATGAACCGTTAATATAAACTATGAGAAGAAGGAAACCACAGTAGTTTAATGAGAGAACCAGGCATTCTTGAAGATATTGTCCCGTATGGAAGGAAAGACCAATAACATGGCCGTAGCTAGAGTGACAATTTACCCGAAGTCCAAACCCCGACAGACAGCCCCACCTATTGGATAACTTTTCTATACGGATTGCATTTAATTTCAAATTTTTTAACCGAGATCCGGACCTCGGTGGCCTCATAGCTAGCTACGGCCATGATAAAAAACAAACATACTGGAAGACCGACATAAAGACTTCAGCGACGGAACGTGTGAGAATGGCGGGAAAACTGGGGAGTTATAACGGCTGACTGAAATATCGAAACGGTCCTGGGTCTGACTTGATTTGAAATTACACTGTAAAAGTTCAGTAAGAATATTTTAAACACGTTGTTTGTTTCAACGACGTTGCGGAACCATTTTTTGCATATATAGTACTACAAATAATGACCACGGGGTTAAAGGTCGTTATCAAAATAAAAACAAACCTTCACATGTGACGTTACTTTAGCCTATCGAAAGGTTACTGACAATTGTAAAATGTATTAAGTAGTAGTAGCACTTATAAAAAGAAAAAAACCTGAAGACTGTGGGGTATTTGATATGGTAGTTTCTATAAGACCCCCCTGAATACTGTGTAGTATTTGATATGGTAGTTTCTATAAGACCCCCTGAAGACTGTGAGATATATGATATGGTAGTTTCTGTAAGACCCCCCTGAATACTGTGTGGTATTTGATATGGTAGTTTCTATAAGACCCCCCTGAAGACTGTGTGGTGTTTGATATAGTAGTTTCTATAAACCCCTGAAGACTGTGTGGTATTTGATATGGTAGTTTCTATAAGACCCCCTGAAGACTGTGTGGTATTTGATATTGTAGTTTCTATAAGACCCCCTGAAGACTGTGTGGTGTTTGATATGGTAGTTTCTATAAGACCCCCTGAAGACTGTGTGGTATTTGATATAATAGTTCCTATAATACCTTCTAGACTGTGTGGTATTTGATATGTTCGTTTTTATAAAACATTAATCAAATCATTAATGACTCCAGAAAGCAGTTGTCTCATAAGGATATTGTTGTTGAAGACCATCTTGTGACATAAATTGTAAAGGTTATGTGGTGACTTCAGAAAGTAGTTGTCTCATAAGGATATTGTTGTTGAAGACCATCTTGTGACGTAAGTTGTAAGTGTTACATGGTGACTTCAGAAAGTAGTTATCTCATAAGGATATTGTTGTTGTAGACCATCTTGTGACGTAAGTTGTAAGAGTTATGTGGTGACTTCAGAAAACGGTTATACCATACTTATGATCCAGAAGGTCGTGCTGTTACCCTGGCAATTGTGATTATATTGTCAGCTTAGAACACAAAAATATTCCATTATTACAATTTTCAAGATCACGTTAAGGGTTATGTTATGAACTCATTACTCTGGTAGTTGTTTGAACTGTTTTTAAAAGTAACAAATTGTAAGTGAAGTTAAATATACGATTAAAGCTGAAATGACAAATAATTATTGAAACTATCCATCCTTCCATTCATCTAGCGGTCTGATTTCCATTCCTCCATTCATCTAGCAGTCTGATTTCCATTCATCTAGCGGTCTGATTTCCATTCCTCCATTCATCTAGCGGTCTGATTTCCATTCATCTAGAGGTCTGATTTCCATCCTTCCATTTATATAGCGGTCTGATTTCCATCTTTCCATTCATCTAGCGGTCTGATTTCCATTCCTCCATTCATCTAGCGGTCTGATTTCCATCCTTCCATTCATCTAGCGGTCTGATTTTTTTATTAACTAATTCAAGTGATTTTAGGTTATGACAGAAGATGAAAAGATAACCGTAATCCACATTCAACAAAAATATTCACATGGTTCAAATAAGTTCAATTTAACAGTGATCGTTTCATTTTCGTTTTGATCCGTTAAACCTATTTTAATTCATTCTTTACTCCTTCCAACATATTCAGCAAGTAGTGACAATTAATCATCTCTCTGTGATTTAATGGATCTTCATTTCCCAGTAAAAACAGAGTTTCACGTTTACTTTCCCATCAATTAAATATCTCTTCCGTAAACAAGTGTTCGTTTCACGAAGTGATTGATATACGTAACGTCGAAGTGCAGAGGGAACTTTCGTTTTCTGTTTACGTTCGGTTGAAATGTTCCGTTATTTTTTAAACAAAAGTTTCTGATATTCAATCACGCAAGGACCTATTTTGAGTAATGAAGTAACAAGTAGATGTAAGCGTTTCAATAAAGGATAAGTTAGGTACTTGGATATAATATAGACAATGTATTAGAATACCGAATATTAATATGATCACTTAGGATCAGGACAACGGTTTTAATAGACGACAAGCTATTTACTTAGACATAATACAGACAACGTTGGAATAGGGTATGATATTCTGGGATTCTGTACTAAGGTTTATTGTGATAGTGGATATGTAAAGTACTTGGACATAATACACACAACGTTGGAATAGGGTATGATATTCTGGGATTCTGTACTAAGGTTTATCGTGATAGTGGATATGTAAGGTACTTAGACATAATACAGACAACGTTGGAATAGGATATGATATTCTGGGATTCTGTACTAAGGTTTATCGTGATAGTGGATATGTAAGGTACTTAGACATAATACAGACGACGTTGGAATAGGATATAATATTCTGGATGCTTGGATTTTGTACTAAGGTTTATCGTGATATTGGGATATGTAAGGTACTTAGACATAATAAAGACAACGTTGGAATAGGATATAATATTCTGGATGCTTGGATTCTGTACTAAGGTTTATTGTGATAGTGGATATGCAAGGTACTTAGACATAATACAGACAACGTTGGAATAGGGTATGATATTCTGGGATTCTGTACTAAGGTTTATCGTGATAGTGGATATGTAAGGTACTTAGACATAATACAGACGACGTTGGAATAGGATATAATATTCTGGGTTTGATAAATTTAATAATGAAATGAATAATAATTAAAATTGTTTACATTTTAAAATTCATTCAAAAATATAAGAATAATTTACTTAACTTCAACAATGGTTTCCATTCGTAATTTCGTGGTTTTATATTCACGTTTCTTTCCCTTAAATATCCAGATTACAATGTTCTATTCTAGTATAAAATACCTCTTACATAATAAGGGCTCAGCGGCACACCTGCAGACTTAAGCCGCTAGATATCTGTGGAGGGCGGAGCATAGATAGCCTATTGTGTAGCTTTGTGTTATGTCTAAGTACCGTTCTCATCCCGTGGCTCAGCGGTAAGTGCCGCACCTATAACGCTAAAATTCGGGATTCGATACCCGTCGGGTGGAGTAGCTTTGTGCTTAAACAAATCAAATAAATGTCCAAGTACCTTACATATCCACTATCACAATAAACCTTAGTACAGAATCCACTGTGGCTTTGCTATAAGAAAAAAAACAAGCAAACGTAATTTAAAATTAAAGAACGCGCCATAAAAACATTTGATCAACCACTATCTGCTGTGGGGGAGTCGAACCCCGGATTTTAGCCTTGTAAATCCGTAAACTTACCGCTGTCCCATCAGGGGACTCTTAAGTATGTTTTGTAGAGTGGGTAAAATGTGTTTGTTTCTAAAGAGACCAGCTTAACACAGTCCAAGGCCCGACATGACCACGTGGTTAAGGCGCTCGACTCGCAATCTGAGGGTTCGAATACCCCTCCTCCCACCGTCAATCCCACTATTCGTTGGTAAAAGAGTAGCCCAAGAGTTGGCGGTGGGTGGTAATGACTAGCTGCCTTCCCTCTAGTCTATCACTGCTAAATTAGGGACGGCTAATTCAGATAGCCCTCGTGCAGCTTTGCGCGAAATTCATAACAAACCAAATCGAATTTTGCGCCCAGTTCTTTACACTGAATTGGAACAGGCAAAAACATTCAAAATAACTCAATATGATGTAGAGAACGGTATTAAAACAAGTCTGTGTTAGGTATTGCAAATTTATAGAAAATTCAACACAAACCAAACAAACCTTTTGATCAAAAGTAAACTAAGAATATACATCAGATCTAAAAGGTAACATTAATTAATGAAGCATATTCTGTATGACAAATAAATTAGTTACACTAGAACAACTTAAACCTCTAACTATGTGTTACTTAGCTACCATCGTACTGTCGGCTGTAATCCCAACAGTAACTCATAATATTCGGCGGCATGGCCAGGTGATTAGGGCGCTAGAGTCGCAATCTGAGGGTCGCGGGTTCGAATCCCCGTCACACCAAACATGCTCGCCCTTTCAGCCGTGGGGCGTAATAATGTGACGGTCAATCCCCAAATTCGTTGGCTAAAGAGTAGCCCAAGAGTTGGCGGTGGGTGGTGATGACTAGCTGCCTTCCCTCTAGTCTTACACTGCTAAATTAGGGACGGCTAGCGCAGATAGCCCTCGTGTAGCTTTGCGAGAAGTTCAAAATAAACAAACAAACATAATAGTCGGTAAGTTTAGGAGATTTAGGTTGGCTATAAGTTCATGTTCTAAACTAGCAATTCACGATAATCTTTATGAGTTTCAAAATTATTAATTAAAGATATATCAAAATTGTTTTAAACATCGTAATCAATAACGTTAATCGAACGAGCTCTAAAGAAAAATGAACGGAATGTATTAGTACTTGCAAAACGCGCGAAACCATTGATCGTTTTATCATAATATTCACGTAGCTTAGCAACACACGATAAGAATTTTACTTAGAAACTTTCCTGTACCATCAGGTATGTAAATGTATCAAATAAAACAAAAGGAGTTTGAGAAAACAACTAAATATTATTTTAAAAATATTATTTATAAATA
>NW_013679511.1:6947-7990 GCF_000517525.1 Limulus polyphemus
GACAGCTAGTCGTCACCACCCACCGCCTACTCTTGAGCTACTCTTTCATCAATGAATAGTGGGATTGACCGTCACATTATAACGCCCTCACGGCTGAAAGGGTGAGCATATTAACGCCCTAATCACCTAGGCCATGCAGGGCCCTAATCACCTGGCCATGCCGGGACCAAACCAAACAAACAAATTAACAGTCTATCTGAAGAATGATAACTATATTCTTTCATTGAATCCCTAATTGGAAGTAGGCCTGAAACTAAGACGAAACGATTTAGTTATTGAATCCCTAATTGAAAGTAGGCCTGAAACTAAGACGAAACGATTTAGTTATTGAATCCCTAATTGAAAGTAGGCCTGAAACTAAGACGAAACGATTTAGTTATTGAATCCCTAATTGGAAGTAGGCCTGAAACTAAGACGAAACGATTTAGTTATTGAATCCCTAATTGAAAGTAGGCCTGAAACTAAGACGAAACGATTTAGTTTTTTACATTAATTTCCAATAAAAGCAAACTACTGAAAAATCAAACAGGCAATAAACCTAGCTAATTAAATATACTGTTCTTAAATTCTTAGTTATAAAGATTATAAGGCATTGTTTCGTCAGTTGGGTACCCTCGATATTAACGATATTTTCGGCCGTAATCCTAACAATATCTCACGGATGGTTAAGGAGACTTGGTATATGGATTCAGGATTAACCTAAGCCAATAATGCCAATTATTTTATAATAAAAACTATAATAATGAAAATTTAAAAAATAATACAAAAACATACATTGATACCTTTGCTTCACGATGAGTTTCGAGTACCTATTCTCAGAAGTCAAAGTTTTTAGTTTTAACAGTACTTTTCTTAAATGTGCTACCGATTCTCTGTAAAAGAGCCTTTTTGAAACAAAACTGTAGCCTTCTTTTTGGGGGATACTGACATGAAAAGAGTTAAATATTCGAACAAAAATGAACACTAGAGAAAGAATAGATTAAACTTTGTTAGGGAATTATTAATATAGCTTTAAATATATGTATACGAATGATTAGTTTAAT
>NW_013679512.1:0-6986 GCF_000517525.1 Limulus polyphemus
TTAGGTTTTAAGGTATTTTACCATGAACATTATGGAGTTAGGTTTATAAGGTATTTTACCATGAACATTATGGAGTTAGGTTTATAAGGTATTTTACCATGAACATTATGGAGTTAGGTTTATAAGGTATTTTACCATGAACATATTACATGTTACATATTCCACCAACAGGGTAATAAGAATTTACCATACAAATCTTCCAATGTGACAATGAAGGATTTAAAACTTACATCTTCCAAAATGGTAATAAAAGCTATATGATTTAGATCTTCCAACATGTTAAGATAAACTTACCATATAAATCCTACAACACGAAGAGTGGGTGTTACCATATAAATTAAACAACACGAAGAGTGGGTGTTACCATATAAATCCTACAACACGAAGAGTGGGTGTTTATCATATAAATTCTACAACACCAAGAGTGGGTGTTACCATAAAAATCCTGCAGCACGACGAGTGGAGGTTTACCATATATATCCTTTAACACGAAAAGTGGGTGTTACCATATAAATTCTACAACACGAAAAGTGGGTGTTTATCATATAAATCCTACAACACGAAGAGTGGAGGTTTACCATATAAATCCTACAACACGAAGAGTGGAGGTTTACCATATAAATCCTACAACACGAAAATTGTGTGTTTATCATATAAATCCTACAATACGAAGAGTGGGTGTTTACCATATAAATCTTACAACACGAAGAGCGGGTGTATACCATATAAATCTTACAACACGAAGAGCGGGTGTTTACCATATATGTAAATCCTTCAACATAATGAGTGGAGGTTTACCATACAAGTTCTTCAATACGACGAGAGAACTTTTTAAGGTTTCTGTAGTCACACCATTATGTAATTCACCATTTAAAAAGAACGTCATTCCTCATCTTTCTATTTTGAAAGAAAAACCTCAGCGATTAAATCGATTCATTCAACGTTTCGGAAGTTAAAGTTTAGTTATTCTGTTGAATCTCAGATGATATCGCTAAATATCCACTCATTAAGGAACATTTTTTCTCTGGACAATTTTATTGACCTTAGGATGTCAGAGAAACTCTAACATTAACAGCAAGTAGGAAACATTAGATCAGAGAAGATTACAAAATCCATATCACGCCAGTTGAATACTTAAACAATACATACTGGCTGAAAAAGATCGATGAATGGTGAAGGTCACTCAGTGGTGGCACGAGTACGTCGAAAAATACGACTGTATGTATGACCAGATGTTTTTCTAAATAGTGGCCAACTTTCTGTTCTTCAAGTATTACATAAAAATATATCTAACGAGTGTGCTGTAACAAAAATTACAGTGATATTAACAATCATTTGCCGAGTAGTCGAGTTTTATAAATACTGCAAGGTTTTCTATGGACTGCTTTAATTGGTAAAGCAAAGTTAGATACTGAGTAGCAATGTTAAAAAAAAATCACGAAACTGTTTATTGCTAGTCTACAAACAGAACTGTGAAATGCTCTGCTTAATCGGATGGAAGAAAAAATTCCAAGTGTATTTGTGTGTTGTTAAGCTCAAAACTGCACAATGTGCTGTGCCCACTTCAGGGATCGAACCCAGAATTTTAGCAATTTAATTACCCAAGCTTACTCCTGAACCACGCCACAAGGGAGCAAGGACTACGAGGTCTTAATAACGTAAAAGCTAAATGAAAGTTCCGAAATGTTAATAAAATAAATTACATTGATTCTAATTTCTTGAGAAGTATCGAAGTGAAGGATCTCAAGTGTTGTATATCCTCGTAACGGAAACCAAATGTTCATTAATTAATTAATTTGATGTCTGCGTCTAACACTAAAGTTATTTTCAGGCCTGCTTCGTGTCTAGTACGATTCTGTACCACGAGTGTACTAACATCGCTCATATCTTCCATACAACGACGTGGATTGTACAGTCAGCACATGATTTCAGCAAGGACACTGTATTATTAGCTGTCAAACACAGGACTTGCGCAGCCATACGTTTATTGATGTTCGGGCTGGCGAATTTTCGTTTTTCTTAGGGTAAGAAAAACGGCAAAAGAAAGCCAGTTGGAATACTGTATGTCTAAGATTCGTTTATAAAAATTATTTCAATAATTATTAAAAAAACAGAACTTCCATAAACGCATGGTTTGCTGTAACCGCGAAAGTTATTTTAACAAATTTGTTACAAAGTCATGTGATGTTTTTATAAGCATGAAGGTTATTCTAATAACTGTTAAATCACGTGATATTTTGTTATAGCCGTGAAGGTTATTCTAATAGCTGTTTAATCACGTGATGTTTTGTTATAGCCGTGAGGGTTATTCTAATAGCTGTTAAATCACGTGATGTTTTGTTATGTTATAGCCGTGAAGGTTATTCTAATAGCTGTCAAGTCACATGATGTTTTGTTATAGCCGTGAAGGTTATTCAAATAGCTGTTTAATCACGTGATATTTTGTTATATTATAGCCGTGAAGGTTATTCAAATAGCTGTTTAATCACGTGATATTTTGTTATAGCCGTGAAGGTTATTCTAATAGCTGTTTAATCACGTGATGTTTTGTTATAGCCGTGAGGGTTATTCTAATAGCTGTTAAATCACGTGATGTTTTGTTATGTTATAGCCGTGAAGGTTATTCTAATAGCTGTCAAGTCACGTGATGTTTTGTTATATTATAGCCGTGAAGGTTATTCTAATAGCTGATAAGTCACGTGATGTTTTGTTATAGCCGTGAAGGTTATTCTAATAGCTGCTAAGTCACGTGATGTTCTGTTATGTTATAGCCTTGAAGGTTATTCTAATAGCTGTTAAGTCACGTGATGTTTTGTTATAGCCGTGAAGGTTATTCTAATAGTTGTTAAGTCACGTGATGTTCTGTTATGTTATAGCCGTGAAGGTTATTCTAATAGCTGTTAAGTCACGTGATGTTCTGTTATATTATAGCCGTGAAGGTTATTCTAATAGCTGTTAAGTCACGTGGTGTTCTGTTATATTATAGCCGTGAAGGTTATTCTAATAGCTGATAAACAACCTAATGTTTTTAGTTGTTTTTTTGTATCTGATAGTCGAACTGTACCTTTTTTTTTGTAAAATGTGATAATGTTGAAATATTTAAATAGATTATTTTGTTAGTTTGTGTGTTATCACTAAAACTTTATCAATTTTGACCGTTTTCGCTGCAGTTGGATATCAAACAGGATATATATAACTACTGTAGAATATCTAATCATTTCCCTTGGTAGGACAGAGGTAAGTTTACGAACTTACAACGCTAAAATCCGGGGTTCGATTCCCAGCAAGTAGCCCACTGTGACTAAACAAACGAAATCTAGAACATTAGTTCTGTTATATGTAATTCTTAAATTCCTTCTTTACCAAACAGTCAGTAATGACCTTGACCTTTTAAAATCAACAATTTTAATTCCATCTTTACCAAACAGTCAGTAATGACCTTGACCTTTTAAAATCAACAATTTTAATTCCATCTTTACCAAACAGTCAGTAATGACCTTGACCTTTTAAAATCAATAATTTTAATTCCATCTTTACCAAACACTCAGTAATGACCTTGACCTTTTAAAATCAACTATTTTAATTCCTTCTTTACATACGTTGTAACCCATCATTACCTGTATATACCGAGGAGGATATAGTTATCGGAACTATCCATGTTGCAGGCCTTTTAAATATACACACAGAGAAACGAAATGTAACACCACATCATACTGGGCAGGTGATTGTGAAACCATGTTGCTAATTAGACCTTTATTTCACCTATGTGAAACCATGTTACTAATTAGACCTTTATTTAACCTATGTGAAACCATGTTACTAATTAGACCTTTATCTCACTTTGTGAAACCATGTTATAAATTAGACCTTTATTTAACCTATGTAAAACCATGTTATTAATTAGACCTTTATTTCACTATGTGAAACCATGTTACTAATTAGACCTTTGTTTCACTTTGTGAAACCATGTTATTAATTAGACCTTTGTTTAACCTATGTGAAACCATGTTACTAATTAGACCTTTGTTTCACTTTGTGAAACCATGTTATTAATTAGACCTTTGTTTAACCTATGTGAAACCATGTTACTAATTAGACCTTTATCTCACTTTGTGAAACCATGTTATTAATTAGACTTTTATTTAACCTATGTGAAACCATGTTATTAATTAGACCTTTATTTAACCTATGTGAAACCATGTTATTAATTAGACCTTTGTTTAACCTATGTGAAACCATGTTATTAATTAGACCTTTATTTAACCTATGTGAAACCATGTTATTAATTAGACCTTTATTTAACCTATGGGAAACCATGTTATTAATTAGACCTTTATTTAACCTCTTCAGGCTAAATGTTGTATCCATGGTAGATATTGAGTTATAAACACGATGTTGATATACAGAAAAAAATGAAATGTAGATGTTTATGTTTCTTTCTTACATTCCTGTTCGTTTGTCTTCAGAACACTGTGTAAAAATAACATTAGATCAGTGGGGAAAATAGCACTTCAAAACAATGTGTAAAAATAACACTAGATCAGTGGGGAAAATAGCACTTCAAAACAATGTGTAAAAATAACACTAGATCAGTGGGGAAAATAGCAGTTCAGAATACTGTGTAAAAATAACAGTAGATCAGTGGGGAAAATAGCAGTTCAGAATACTGTGTAAGAATAACACTAGATCAGTGGGAAAAATAGCACTTCAAAACAATGTGTAAAAATAACACTAGATCAGTGGGGAAAATAGCAGTTCAGAATACTGTGTAAAAATAACACTAGTTCAGTGGGAAAAAATAGCAGTTCAGAATACTGTGTAAAAATAACACTAGATCAGTGGGGAAAATAGCACTTCAAAACAATGTGTAAAAATAACACTAGATCAGTGGGGAAAATAGCAGTTCAGAATACTGTGTAAAAATAACACTAGATCAGTGGGGAAAATAGCAGTTCAGAATACTGTGTAAAAATAACACTAGATCAGTGGGAAAAAATAGCACTTCAAAACACTGTGTAAAAATAACACTAGATCAGTGGGGAAAATAGCAGTTCAGAATACTGTGTAAAAATAACATTAGATCAGTGGGGAAAATAACACTTCAAAACACTGTGTAAAAATAACACTATATCAGTGGGGAAAATAGCAGTTCAGAATACTGTGTAAAAATAACACTAGATCAGTGGGGAAAATAGCACTTCAGAATACTGTGTAAAAATAACACTAGATCAGAGGGGAAATAGCACTTCAGAATACTGTGTGAAAATGACACTAGATCAGAGGAGAAAATAGCAGTTCAGAATACTGTGTAAAAATAACACTAGATCAGTGGGAAAAAATAGCACTTCAAAACACTGTTTAAAAATAACACTAGATCAAAGGGTAAAAATAGCACTTCAGAACATCTATAAGCTTTTAGTTTAGAAAAAGGGTACAATCGAAACTTATTGAACGTTACATCTAGAAGTTTTATTAGTCGTATCACGAGACACTAAGCAGCTAGTTATTTAAAGGAATAGAATAATGTGTCGTGTTATTCTCGTTCTACATGGAGCATCTCTCACTATTAACATCTAGAAATCGTATGACTAGTGTTTCATCTTTACATTTATTTATTTTTACTTACCATCAACATGTACGAATAGAAATTAAGGGATCATTGTTTAAAAGGATTAGCCCATCTCAGCCCTCTCTCGTTTAGCAGCCGAGATATCACGTGATCTCTTAACTTGAGCCACACAATTACGACCACTTCTCGCTTCGGTGCTTTAAATCCCTAATATGTCCTAATTTTAACCTCTCCTATTGTTCATAATTATTGGAGATAATATGCATCAGTTGCTAACAGCAACGAAATGAATTAAAATAGAGTCGCTGGTACAACACGAGAGGATAACGTGCTGGATACATTATCATCTCTGTTCGAAAACCACTCATAACAAATTGAATATATAGTAAATCTAATAGGGACTTATCCTTTAAGTTTTGTAGTTACATTATTAATCATTTCCATTTATTATGGAAGCGTAACCTGCACACAACAACTAAATCTGTTTCTAATGTATCCTGCACACAACAACTAAATATGTTTTCTAATGTAACCTGCACACAACAACTAGATATGTTTTCTAATGTATCCTGCACACAACAACTAAATATGTTTTCTAATGTAACTTATGTAGCTTATGATCACTTACGTTTACAAAAAGTTTCCCTGGCTTGTAGCTTATGATCACTTACGTTTACAAAGAGTTGCCTGGCTTGTAGCTTGTGATCACTTACGTTTACAAAGAGTTGCCCTGGCTTGTAGCTTGTGATTACTTACGTTTACAAAGAGTTGCCCTGGCTTGTAGCTTATGATCACTTACGTTTACAAAGAGTTGTACATTTAAGTATGCATTGAACATGTTAACTCTAGGAAACAATGCTTTCGTTCTTTTCTCTAACGAAAACTTTGAGGTGACATTGTACATTCTAATGGGTTTCTGTTTTTATATTTTCAATTTTTCATCTCTCTCTCTCTCTCTCTTTTCGTATTTTTTTCACTGAGCTGCACAACAATGTTTTCAGATGATTCAAGGTCATCTTGGAGGTCACCATGATTTACAGGTGATTCAAGACTTCACAGTTGAATCTTGAAGGTCACCATAGTTTACAGGTGATTCAAGACTTTACAGTTGAATCTTGGAGGTCACCATAGTTTACAGGTGATTCAAGACTTCACAGTTGAATATTGGAGGTCACCATAGCTTACAGGTGATTCAAGACTTCTCAGTTGAATCTTGGAGGTCACCATAGCTTACAGGTAATTCAAGACTTTACAGTTGAATCTTGGAGGTCACCATAGCTTACAGGTGATTCAAGCCATTACAGCTGAATCTTGGAGTTCACCATAGCTTACAGGTGATTCAAGACTTCACAGTTGAATATTGGAGGTCACCATAGGTTACAGGTGATTCAAGACTTCACAGTTGAATATTGGAGGT
>NW_013679513.1:0-2245 GCF_000517525.1 Limulus polyphemus
AATAAGAAGACTTTACCAATGGAGTGTGAATAATTAGGTAAATGATCACAGCAATAAGAAGACTTTACCAATGGTAGTGTGAATAATTAGGTAAATAATTACAGCAATAAGAAGACTTTACCAATGGAGTGTGAATAATTAGGTAATGATCACAGCAATAAGAAGACTTTACCAATGGTAGTGTGAATAATTAGGTAAATGATCACAGCAATAAGAAGACTTTACCAATGGTAGTGTGAATAATTAGGTAAATGATCACAGCAATAAGAAGACTATCAATGGTAGTGTGAACAATTAGGTAAATGATCACAGCAATAAGAAGACTTTATCAATGGAGTGTGAATAATTAGGTAAAGGTGACAATGAAACAGAACTAATAGACACTAATGTTGCTAAACTAATGATGTCATGATGTTACATATGTGGAGCTATCGTACAGTGAGTTTGTTTTTGAATTTTGCACAAAGCTACTTGAAGGTTATCTGCCCTAGCCATCTCTAATTCTGAAGTGATAGACTGGATGGAAGGCCATCCATCAACAACTCTTTGGCTACTGAAGGGTAGTGGGATTGACCATCACATTATAAGGACCCATCTGCTCAAAAGTCAAACGTGTGAAGATAGGATTCAAACGTGTGACTCTCAGAATGTGAGTGAAGCACCAGGCCATACCAAGCCCCTAATTAGTGAGAGGCAAAACCAACTCAAGGTCACAACTAATGATAAGCTACCATGCTAAATTTGTTCATTATTTACTTAACATTATTATATATTTTCAGTCTTGGTCCTAGCCTACCGGCTAGTTTCACGTAAACAGAGCTCGATTCCAGTAGTATGGAATGGGAGTCAAGCTGACTCGAGTTAGTTGATATTAACCATACCTTTGACCGTTAGCCTTCACAACACTTTCATTGTCTTTCCTTAGAGGCTTACCTCCACTTACAAGTTGTGGATTAGTTTTTGGCATGAGTTTCAAAATTTCACTGCTTGGTTATTTCTTTTCATCCCCATCCCCCAGTACACATACAGCCTGCATTTTCATGCATCTTGTAATGAAACAACGTTGAAAATATTAAGTAGAACTGTTTGTTTATTAAAAATATTTCTAGTTGCATGACTGAAAATATTCTTAGCAGAACCCCTGTGCTAGGAGAAACAAAAGATAAAACTGTATTGTTAGTTACCACCAGGTAAAACTGAGTTTTTTCTCTCTCTCGTCATATTTGAACCTTTGACACTTTCATTTCTTCCATGAAAATTCCTTGCCTGCTAAACATTTCAACCTTAAAATTGAAACATTTTCTGCATACTAGTATTAGCAAATATAACGGGTAACATGCATTTCCCAATAATACTTTCTACATCATTTATCACAGTTAACCTCATACTCATCGATTCTTGATGTCAAAATTAAATCTTTTGTCTCCATGTCCTCATTGTTGGTTGTCGTACTTTTTGGGGAAAACAAACCTCCCTTATTGCTCATAGATCTGACATACTTCCCAGATAAATGTAGTGAGTAGAGGGTTGCATGCTTTGTGGAGTTCTCACCAGTCAAATATATTAAGAGAGTAATTATCTTGAAACATTGAATGATGCTTTTCTTCAGAAAATTCATTCATTGGCTGGAAAACCCTTTCAATCACACAATCGTCCTAACTGTTAATCAAGTGGAAATCGTGCAGTTTAGTGTATACATCTTAATGTGCATCACTTGATAGCTTGGGAAGAAAGGAATGACATTTATTTTCAGATGCTCAATCTAATGATCGTCCTAGTTTTAATGATCAAATAGTAGTTGGGAAGTGTATTCCATACATTTTGTCTTCATTATTAGCCTATAGCTCAGAAAGCAAGGAATGCTACTTTCTTTCAGTCATGAACTAATGACTGCTGTGACTTAGAAAATTGAGTAGTAACTCTACAATGTAGTACATACATTCTGATTCCAGTACTGCTCGAAAGTAAGGAGTCACTACACCTTTTTTGGTCAGCATTCTTCCAACTACCTAACCATGATGCATGGTTATCGTCTGTCTCAATTGCTAAAAAACAGCTCTAACTGGCAGAGGTTGTCCACCAGTGGCATGTTTAGCCATTCTTAATGCATGGTTACCTTCTGTCTCAATTGCTAGTAAACAGCTCTTAATTGGCAGAGGTCATCCACCAGCAGGATGTCAGCCTTTCTTGGCTTATCATCTGTTGTTTGGATCAGTGTTGTAGGTGTGTTGTTCTTGCTTCTTTG
>NW_013679513.1:2698-7432 GCF_000517525.1 Limulus polyphemus
AAACAGCTCTTAAGTGGCAGAAGTTATCCACCAGCAGCATATTTAGCCTTTCTTGATACATGGTTACCCTCTGTCTCAATTGCTAAAAAACAGCTCTAACTGGCAGAGGTTGTCCACCAGTGGCATGTTTAGCCATTCTTATGCATGGTTATCGTCTGTCTCAATTGCTAGTAAACAGCTCTTAATTGGCAGAGGTCATCCACCAGCAGAATGTCAGCCTTTCTTGGCTTATCATCTGTTGTCTGGACCAGAGTTGTAGCTCAGTTGTTCTGACTTCTGATGACCTGGGAGTCCTGTGGAGACCTTCACATTGGTCTTGGACTCAACAGGCACCAAGTTCCACAAGACTTTAAGTTGTCCTTACTTCTCTAAACCCTCTTTCTCTTGGTTGTGGTGAGTACTTCTAAATTTAGAATAAGCCACTCTTTTTGTAAAAGTGTTCCTATAAACTCATTTGGTTGTGGTGAATACTTCTACATTTAGAATAAGCCATTCTTTTTGGTAAAAGTGTTCCTATAAACTCATTTGGTTGTGGTGAGTACTTCTACATTTAGAATAAGCCATTCTTTTTGGTAAAAGTGTTCCTATAAACTCATTTCAACACAATAGATCAAGCAAGAGCTAGTCTTTACTTAGAAAAAAAAAAACAACAACAGAAACTCTGCAATAAATCCTCACATGGCACCAGACTATCTCCTTTCTAAGTGTCTGTGGTATTTTCAGATAAAAACAATTTCCTGAAAAATATCAATTAGGCAAGTCACAGCAGATTTGTTAAAGAAATATAGGGAGTGTTTTGTAGCTGATAAATTAATTGAGTTTTAAGTTGAAATATATCCTGGTGTTTCCAAGAAACTGATCCATTTATGAAGAAACTATTGCAACACAAGCTTCCCTCTACAAAGTTAGTACAACATGATAGAAATCTTTATCTTGAGAAAGCACAAGATTACACAGATGAAAGACCCAGGGCAATAGGTATCAAGAGTAAAGGGAACTTAGTCACTTTCATGACTGACATTCTGTATTACAATTACGTACATCTGCATGTATGAAAATATTGAATATAAACTAAAAAATTTTTGTAAGTGTATCTAACAGTTTTCTTCCTTTGTATTGTCAAACGTTTGTTGAGGGGGGGGGGTGTACCCCTCATCTTCTATAAAACACCGGGAATAATTTATGCCTAATAAATGCACAATAGCATTATGCAAAGCCACCTTTAAAGGGGCAAGAGCTTCTTTGCAACCCATGCTGGCACTGCAGGGCAGCCAACACAGTATTTACAAACAGCACACACAGATGGCACTCAATTTTCCTGAAATAAAATTCATAAACAAGCTTAAATCTATTTAAAAACAAGCTACAACTTTCAGATATCCTTATAAAAGTTTTCTATCTTATGTTTGTGGGTAAATGTCAGAAGAAATATTGCATTGATCAGTATGGTTGATTTGGATATAACGGCTTTTGATTGAATGAATAAGTATGCACTTTTCCAAATTTTAGTTAAGACCCGGCAACACGAAAAACTGCCCTGATATGGCCACGCCTTTTTCTGTTATTACTGATTTGACAACTGACTACTTTTACACTTTCTACTGCAGTTAATATACATCTTGGTACAGTGCATCAGGGTAATGGATGACAAATGTGGCATGTTCCCTTCTTTCATTTTTTTGTATTCATCGTATACTCAGTCAGTTAATGCTGTTTCCACGCTTCCTGGTATCCAATTCAAAATCTGAAAGTTGTGTTGAAATCAGCTCAACTAATGTAGCTAAGCTGTTTACTAATAATTACTGTTTATGTGCTTTGTCAATTATGGTTCATATCCTATTTTTTTGTGGCCAAGAATTTTAAAAATGAACATATATGCATACTAGCATTTCACAAAGATTTGTGTTTGAAAGCTTGAAAATTTCTGAAACTGTGCTAGTTAATATAGAATTGTAACTAGGTTTGTAAAAATATCTGTAATGTGTTTTTTGTTTCTGTGTCACAACTAGTGGAGGCCTTAGCAACTTGCTGTACCACTGCTCACTTCCAAAAACTCACACTCCTCTGGATGGTGAACCCGATCAAGTCCTGCTTCGCATGTACGGTCAGGTCCATGATGGACAGGTTGAAGCCAACATTACAGAAAGTATAATATTTATGCTTCTTTCTGAGAGGAATCTTGGACCAAAGCTTTATGGGATTTTCCCAGAAGGAAGGCTTGAAGAATATATTCCTGTGAGTTCATGGATATTTTTCTACTTTTATGTAATGTGATCAGCACGATTAATCTTAATATTTTTGTGGATTTATTTGAGCTACAAAATCATTTCAAGTCATAATTTAGTATTTTTTGTTATAGCTGAAAACACTTTGTAAAAGTGAAAATATTTTTAGATATGCATTTTTGTCTTTCATTGTTAACCAGTGGAATTATAGAATTTTTTATAAGTTATAAAATGTTATGTTGTAGTAAACTTAAGTTAGTTGTGTATGCCTGATGAAACCCATTTGGTTCAGACATATTTTGTAAACATAACACATTTTTATTAGGCCAAAGCCATGACTTGCCAGGAACTTCAAGATCCTGAACTTTCAACTAAGATAGCCAGAAAGCTTGCTTTTATCCATCAGCTCGAAGTACCTATTAATAAAGAGCCAGTTTGGATGTTTGAAAAAATGGATAAGTATGTGAGATGGAATAATTTAGGATTTTTTGTACAAAGACAATTTTAACATTAATATTAATCTATAAACATTTATATACTTGTTGATGTTTGTGGTATTAATATATATTTAAAAAAACTTATAATATGCATGGAAAGTTAAGTTCTGAGGCTCTGTTTATTGTGATTGTGTCTGCTACTATTTCTTAGAATGTATAATGTGCTGATACGTGTATATAGCGTGCTGATATGCACATGCAATGTGCTTATATGTGCATATAATGTGGCACCAGTGTAAATAATGTGTATATGGTGTGCTGATATATGTATATAATGTGCTGCTGTGTATATAGTGTGCTGATATGCACATATAATGTGCTGATATGTGCATATAGTATGCTGCCAGTGTAAATAATGTGTATATAGTGTGCTGATATGCATATATAATGTTCTGATACATGCATATAATGTTTGCCAGTGTAAATAATGTGTATATAGTGTGCTGCTATGTGTATATAATGTGCTGCTATGTGTATACAGTGTGCTACTATGTGTATATAGTGTGCTGATATGCACATATAATGTGCTGATATGTGCATATAGTATGCTGCCAGTGTGAATAATGTGTATATAGTGTGCTGATATGCATATATAATGTGCTGATACATGCATATAATGATTGCCAGTGTAAATAATGTGTATATAGTGTGCTGATATGTGTATATAATGTGCTGCTATGTGTATACAGTGTGCTACTATGTGTATATAGTGTGCTGCTATGTGTATATAATGTGCTTGGATTGTGAGTCTGAGAGTTTATGGTTCCTGGTCTGTTGCCAACAAAACAAACTCTGTACTTCGGCACCATGGGTGTGCTACAAGACTGGCAGTCAAATTCCAGTTTGTTTTGTTTTTTTACTTTTCACGCTAAGTTACACAAAGGACTGTCTGCACATAGCTCTCCCTAATTCTGAACAGTACAGATTACAAGGAAGGCAGCTAGTCCAACACCACCAACTACTAGACATCTCTTGTCTGATCAGACAGTTTTTCATTCTTTTATCACTGTTTCTTCTTTAGAATGTATGCTCTTACAGAAGTAAAAGTAATGCTTATGTTAGTGGTAACTATCGACAAAGATGATTGATTTAGACACTGTTGTTTGTAATGCACTTATTTTTTGTATAGTACGGACACTTCATGTGATGTTAATTTAGAAATGTTATAAAAAAAAAAGATGTTGTGAATGCTAGCTTTATTTAAAACTATATAAATCTGTGTACCTAGAATATTGCAAAGACATAACCTGGACTATATCAAGTGTTCATTTGGAAGGATATCTTTACTTTTTTTAATATGGGAAATGCCTTCCTATGTTGTACTTTCTAACCAAGATGCCCTGGCTTCAGTGTTTTTAAGTTTTTTTAGAGCACTTTGTTAATATCTTTAATTTAAGCAAATAAGACAGAGGACTTAACACTAAAAGTTGGATTTTGATGCCCACTGTGGTCAGAGCACAAATAACCTATTGTGTAGGTCTGTGCAAAAACAATAAGATAAAAATGCATTTGAGAATTGTTTGGCGAGGCACGGTTTTTAGGTTTGAGTAGTAGATTGTCAAAAGAAAAAAAAATGGTTATCCTGATGTTGATCTTAAAAACTAAATTGCTGAAATAAATGCTAAAAGTTTATTTGATAATTTATCTCGTACACATTATTATTATTATATGTTTCACGAGTTAGTTAATCAAGTGAATGTTAGTAGTGAACCTGATGATTAGGGTACTCAACTCTCGATCTTCAAGTGGTGGGTTTGTGTCCTATCACCTTTTTGCCATAGAGGCTTTATAATGTGATGGTTAATCCTACTTTTGTTGGTAAAGAGTAGCCTAAGAGTTGGTTGTGGGTGGTGTTTGACGAGCTGTCTTCCCACTAGTCTATCACTTTCTAAATTAGCTGTCTTCCCACTAGTCTATCACTTCTAAATTAGCTGTCTTCCCACTAGTCTATCACTTCTAAATTAGCTGTCTTCCCACTAGTCTATCACTTCTAAATTAGCTGTCTTCCCACT
>NW_013679514.1:0-6976 GCF_000517525.1 Limulus polyphemus
ACTAGACATTGACGTGTAGGCCTTTTATGTACCGTTTTATCATACTAGACATTGAACTGTGGGCCTTTAATGTACCATTTTATCATACTAGACATTGACGTGTAGGCCTTTAATGTACCGTTTTATCATACTAGACATTGACGTGTTGGCCTTTAATGTACCGTTTTATCATACTAGACATTGAACTGTGGGCCTTTAATGTACCGTTTTATCATACTAGACATTGACGTGTAGGCCTTTAATGTACCGTTTTATCATACTAGACATTGAACTGTGGGCCTTTAATGTACCGTTTTATCATACTAGACATTGACGTGTAGGCCTTTAATGTACCGTTTTATCATACTAGACATTGAACTGTAGGCCATTAATGTACCTTTTGTCACACTAGGCACTGAAGCATAGACCTTTAATGTACTGTTTTATCATAATATACATGCAACAACATCATGTACTTTTTCATTTGGTTATCAATATTTTTTAACACTAGTTTACAGGATGTTTTCAAACCTAAGTCGTTGATATTCTAGTACATACTTACATATAAGTCATTCTGAACTACGGTATGCTGCACTGTTCTAATGCATATGATTATGTTGCCAGGAGACGAATCATGACCAACTAGCGAGGTAATTCGTAGTTAGCAATTCACATACATTCAGTGTATGGGAATGAACATTTTTAGTATTTTGACAGAAAAACGCACGAATTACATGAACAGAAAGCTGGATACTTAACCCTATAATTAGAGCAAAACAAAGCTACATACTTAACCCTAACATTACAAGAAAACAAAGCTAGATATATATAACCCTAGAATTACAGCAAAACAAAGCTACATACTTAACCCTAACATTAGAAGAAAGCAAAACTAGATACATAACCCTAAAATTACAGCAAACAAAGCTATATACTCAACCCTAACATTACAAGAAAACAAAGCTAGATATATATAACCCTAGTATTACAGCAAAACAAAGCTACATACTTAACCCTAACATTACAAGAAAGCAAAACTAGATACATAACCCTAAAAAAACAGCAAAGCTACATACTTAACCTTAACATTACAAGAAAACAAAGCTAGATACTTAACCCTAACATTACAAGAAAACAAAGTTACATACTTAACCCTAACAGTTAGATACTCAATTTTAGAATTACAGCAAAACATAGTTACATATTTAACCCAAGAACTGCTAATTAATTACAGCAAAACGTAGGTTATTACCTAGCCTATTTTTGAACCTTTTTTAAAAACTATTTATGCACCAATTATTTTCACCCTCCATGTATTTCTTGGTTATATGGTCCCTAAGACCATGAGTTACACACAGAAATGTAAACAAAAATACTGTGATTAATGTTAATAATTAATGCTGGGATTTCACCCAACTGTTACGGTATAAAACTAGTCTGTAATTTAAGGATTAACTAGCAAACTAACAACTATGGCATAATACAAATCAAAATATTTATAGTTATCCCTTTAATAGCCAGAACAGTTCTTATATCTGCTAATACACACATTCCAAGAGTTGACAGTTCCTCTTCTGGAAAGAACGCTTACCTGAGTATGTTCTCCTTTAGAGAATACGAGGGCATGGAAGAAAGAAGGAAAGCCATATCTTAGTGCTGATAGCGACAAAGAAAATCATTTTTCAAATCAACATTATCGGTTTTCATCTAAAACTAAAAATGTGGCGTTAGAATTTTATTTTCTTAAACAGCCTCTTCAACATTCAGGAACAAAATAAACATTTCATGAAGCACCGTGGTCTATCGTTCTGACACGAGCGACATCTCGAAAGATGACGAAAGTTATATCGTCCCACATCCTCTGGAGTTCTGTTTCTGTAGCAGGTGTTCCCCCCTACACTCGGTCTCAAGTTACAGCGAAAAGTTTACTACTACTAGCCCCACCCCTAGTACTTATTCATCCACACCAACTTTATCCCTTCAATACGGTTATTCACTATATCAAGTTCATATAAAATATATGTACCACACAATAATCACACAAGTTTTCTCCTCCACCTACATATAATTCTACATATACAGTCATAAGTGTCTGATGTCACAAAGTGGGAGATGGGGGAAAAACAAACACCCACGACAGAGGGGCGAAAATAAGGAAATGGGACAAAACTGACGACATGGTTGAAACCCTAGTGTGATAAAATACACATTAAAACCCTACGCTTCAGTGACTAATGTGATAAAACGGTACATTGAAGGCCTACAATTCAGTGCCTAGTGTGATAAAACGGTACATTAAAGGCCTACAATTCAGTGCTTAGTGTGATAAAACGGTACATTAAAGGCCTACAATTCAGTGCTTAGTGTGATAAAACGGTACATTAAAGGCCTACAATTCAGTGCCTAGTGGGATAAAATGGTACATCAAAAGCCTACAATTCAGTGCCTAGTGTTGACTGTAAAATGTTATTGTTGCGCATACATAAAAAATACAAGCATTATAGAGTGTTGTTTTAGGAGGGACAAACTGATATTCCAAAAAACATTTCTGCCAGAGCTGCGGGTAACAATAATATAGGTCTCGTGATTACAAATAAACCTCAAAATGTTATCGGCTTGGGTCCCTAATATAACCTTATACACATATTACTGCTTATGTAATATAACAACATGAATGGACATTAGGCCTACGTGTATAATTGCGTTTACGTTCAGTTTTGGAACTATGGCCCTTCAGATAATCGGGCTTTAAACATTTTATGTAGGTAAGATCATAGAAAACTTAAGAAAAGTTAAATCGCAATCTTTCAACAGAGGCCTGCACTACAGGCAACTCACAACAACTGTCAATTTTAAACACACGCCTGTTACATAGCACTACAGGCAACTCACAACAACTGTCAAAGTATCAGTCCAAAACAACCCTTCCCGATCGTCATGAAAACTTCTAAGTATAACCAAGAAACAGTCACATGAGATACAAGTTATCGTCGTGTTTACTGACCAGGGGAACATTCCAGAACCGTGCTGTGTGATAGCTTAGATAACTAGGAAAAAACGTGATATAGAAGGAACATCTTCGGTTGAACAATAATAACTAATGAACAAAGCACGTGACGTCATTCACAGCTATTCAGTCATGATTCTAGAAAGAATGTTATAATATTTCAACCACAGTGCCGACGAGGCTTTTCGCTTAATAACAGGACTCATTAGGCGCTGTTAATGTGTTCACGAATAGTAGCAGGACAATTATATTCGCCTGTAGTGCCATGTAACAGGCGTGTGTTTAAAAGTGACAGTTGTTGTGAGTCGCCTGTAGTGCCATGTAACAGGCGTGTGTTTAAAAGTGACAGTTGTTGTGAGTTGCCTGTAGTGCCATGTAACAGGCGTGTGTTTAAAAGTGACAGTTGTTGTGAGTCGCCTGTAGTGCCATGTAACAGGCGTGTGTTTAAAAGTGACAGTTGTTGTGAGTCGCCTGTAGTGCCATGTAACAGGCGTGTGTTTAAAACCTCGTCAGTCTGTTATCAGTCGAAACCAACTCTTCCCGATCGTCATGAAAAACTCTAAATATAACCAAGAAACAGTAAAAGTGGTAATGTCATTTAACGATATATATGTAAGGGAGGTTTTTCACCTGTAAAAGTGGTAATGTCATTTAACGATATATGTAAGGGAGGTTTTTCACCTGTAAAAGTGGTAATGTCATTTAACGATATATGTAAGGGAGGTTTTTCACCTGTAAAAGTGGTAATGTCATTTAACGATATATGTATTGGAGGTTTTTCACCTGTAAAAGTGGTAATGTCATTTAACGATATATGTAAGGGAGGTTAGAAAACAACTTATAAATAAACATCATAGTTAAAGAACAGGGAAATATCTTTATTTAGGCTATTATTTAATTGTTAAATATGTACAGTAATGAAAAATGTGCTACATTTCTGCTCTTTAATTTTAATATCCGTCTTACCAAGGGCGAAATAGATGTTTACTGATAATCTTCTAACCCGCACTGTTACGTTCTCCGCCTCCATAAAGCAATTTAGCTAGATATAATATGACGTCACGAATTATTAGTCCTTCACGCGGTCCCAGCTCACTTGCCTGTGTTGTTTCTCCAGACTATTCGAAATGAAGACTAATTGAATTCTCCCGGATGTAACTTAATCATTTACAGAAAAAAAATAAAAAATAAAAAGTTTCAAGTTGACCACCCGTTGCGGGTCATCTTGAGACGAAATGTGGATGCATGTAGATTTATTTAAAACATGTTCATATTCTAATCTCAAGCTTCCAAAGTTACCGTTTGGTGTCAGTCTTCAGTGTGTACTGAGTCCGTGACAAATTACCAAAAGGTGGTAATGCTGCTAATATAAGTATAAACACAAGAAGATACAAATTCCTTCTTCAGGGGTTACGATAAGCTGCATTACAAAAAAACAATAAAAAACTGTACTTATTACTTTTTAACCTTCAACACTTATAACGAAAGACCCTGGAATGAGCGACTATGGAAAGGAGGGGTGGGGGAGGTCACATGTGGTACTTTCTTCACACTGAAAATACACAACGGTCTGCAACTATGCAGGGGAATCTGCGGTTTGAATAACAAGGCAAGCTGGCCACAAGAATCTTGAAAATGTATCCTTGAAATTGTTAGAGAATGTGCTTTAGCGCCATCTAGAAACGTATACCACAATTAATAATTAATACCTCGATTAACAATTAACACTACCATTAATAATTAATACCACAATTAATACCTCCATTAATAATTAATACTACTATTAACAATTAACACCACCGTTAACAATTAACACCACCGTTAACAATTAACACCACCGTTAATAATTAATACCACAATTAATACCTCCATTAATAATTAATACTACTATTAACAATTAACACCACCGTTAATAATTAACACCACCGTTAATAATTAATACCACAATTAATACCTCCATTAATAATTAATACTACTATTAACAATTAACACCACCGTTAATAATTAATACCACCATTATTAATTAATTCACCATCTCTTACGTAATCAAGAACCTATCAATTTGATGTTTATATTTTTTACAGATACTCTTCTGTAAAACCCGCAGAAATTGGTAACAATTAAGTCGAATCTTTCAGCATCTGAGAGCACAAAATCATCATAGTTATGTTATAGTATCAGTCGAAACCAACTCTTCCCGATCGTCATGAAAAAATTCTAAATATAACCAAGAAACAGTCTCGTCAGTCTGTTATAGTATGTGTAGAGGTCGCCACTTACTATTAAATATTTCTGAGTTTTGCTAACTTACACCTCAAGTACTTTACATTTTACTGTATACGAGATACTATAAAGAAAATAATGTGATACTTAGACATACAGTTAATTAAGGACGTTATAAGTTAGTTCTGTGTTGTGAGAAGATATAAAGATACTTACTCTAGTTTTTGGTACAGTTTGGTACGACGAATCTAAGTCACCCATTAAATAGTCTGACACCCTGTAACAGACAGTTGGTATTTTAATACAAACAATGATGCATGAAAGATAAATTTGTTACAAATCTGAGTAATTCAGCGTTACCAACGGCCAAATGAGAGGTACTGTATAAGAAAACAGCAAGAAATATTGATTTTTTTAACATTTGGGATTATCAATGTAAAAAATTACAACTAATATGACTTTTTCACATTTATAACGTTCTTTTTTTCTTGAAACGTCACATATTAAGCTGTATGTGTAAAGTTTGTTTACGTGAATGCTTCGAATAGCAGCACAAGGGTTATTCGCACTAGCAAGCCTAACATACTAGAATGAAGACAGCTATTCTAATAGAGAATCACTCTTATAACGCACCCAAGGCCCGAAAGTGTGATGCGCGATTCTGGGGCAATTAGAGGTTTTTCACCTGTAAAAGTAGTAACGTTATTTAACGATATATGTAGTGGAGGTTTTTCACCTGTAAAAGTGGTAACGATATATGTAATGGAGGTTTTTCACCTGATGAAAAATAACACTATGTATTACTGCGACATTCCTACGTCTTGATTCTCAGAACAAGATATTTAAGGTGTATGAAATTATATTGAACTACTACATCTTTTTAGGGAAACTCAAAGTCACAAAATAACTGAAGTTTTAAGGTAATGTATGTAGACAAGTTTCATATTATAAACTGAATCAGCTACCTTTACATTATACAGAACATTAGTAAATGTTAAAAATAACCAGCAAATTACCAACACCCAAAGTAATGGACACACTAGTATATGAACTCTTAACAATAACCAACACACAGTGTAATGGACACTTTGATATAGGAACTGTTAACAATAACCAACACACAGTGTAATGGACACTCTGGTATAGGAACTGTTAACAATGACCAACACACAGTGTAACAGACACTCTGGTATAGGAACTGTTAACAGTGACCAACACACAGTGTAATGGACACTCTGGTATAGGAACTGTTAACAATAACCAACACACAGTGTAATGGACACTCTGGTATAGGAACTCTTAATAATAACCAACACACAGTGTAACAGACACTCTAATACCAGAGTGTCTGTTACACTGTGTGTTGGTCATTGTTAACAGTTCCTATACCAGTATGTCTGTTACATTGTGTGTTGGTCATTGTTAACAGTTCCTATACAAAGAACTGTTAACAATAACCAACACACAGTGTAACAGACACTAGTATAGGAACTGTTAACAGTAACCAACACACAGTGTAACAGACACTCTGGTATAGGAACTGTTAACAATAACCAATACACAATGTAACAGACACTCTAGTATAGGAACTGTTAACAATGACCAACACACAGTGTAATGGACACTCTGGTATAGGAACTGTTAACAATAACCAACACACAGTGTAACAGACACTCTAGTATAGGAACTGTTAACAATGACCAACACACAGTGTAACAGACACTAGTATAGGAACTGTTAACAGTAACCAACACACACAGTAGTAAT
>NW_013679515.1:0-1468 GCF_000517525.1 Limulus polyphemus
CAATATGAAGATACTACAGGGAAGAATCCAGTCAGCAGCATCCGCTGCTAAAAGGGATCTGTATATGTCTTTGAAAGGAATAACTAGATTGACTTCCCCCACTTACTAACGCATCCACAGCTCGAAGTGTGGTGCGTGTTCATCAATATCTTGAATCCTTCGATTCCACAGCCCATCACCCTAAAGTCTGGGCCACATCCGGTCCACAATTTATTATATAAGATATTAAAATATTTAAAGTTATCTTACCCATTCTGTTTGTGAGTGGTCTGCCCATAAAGTTCCGCCATTTAATAATATCGGAAACTGACCATCTTGGAGGCAACAGTGAACAAGAACGGATCGGTATACAGTCGCATCGTTGTTCACGTTATTTGTTGTGATTTTCGCTGCAAGTATCAGTGGTGTTTGAAAAAGTGAATAACCACAATTATACCACAGGTTTCTTTTTGTGTCTAGAAAGGTAATTACTCTACTTTCCTGTGAGTGACTATTCACTGAGTTTTGAGTTTTTGAATTCCAAAAATTTTCTTTATCTTTTCTACTTTCTTTTGATCTCCTAGTTCTGTATAACTACCCTCTACCTATTCAACTCTAGAGCAAGTGTAAAATAATAGAAAATTGGCACCTCTTTCAGTAGTAGAAAGACAAATATGGGGTAAGTATAATTAATTTTAAGATATAAAATACTTGGAAACCAGATGATTTTAGGTTTATAGCATATAGAAACTAGAAAATGAAACAATCTGATTAATCAGTGACTCAGCGTAGGCTTCATTGGCAATTTTATTTTGATGATCAAAATATAAATTAATTCAGCCAGGCCTGCACCTTCAGTACCCGCTAGTATTGATTACATTTAGACTAGGCTTTGGCTAACAAAAATACATATAACTCAGAATGAACAATTTTAGAGTAGGATGTAAATACACTGTTTAGAAGACCTCTACGCCTCAGCTTAATTATTCTAAGGTCAGTTAGTTTTAATGTACTTTTAACAGTTAAACATAGGTTTAAACTTCGAATTTATTACGACATAAGTCGGAAAGTTTCTTATCTTTATTATGGTGTGAAGAACAAAAACTATTTCTAATGGTGTTTTTAAATGTTTTACACTAGCAAAAAAGAAACCTATTATTCTATAGGTATTTGAAGAACTTGTAGCATTCCGCCACAGTTTAATTCTTCGTATTGTTAGCCGACACTAGGCAGTTTATACATAGTTGAACAGAGTTGTTTAAACATTTGTTTAACAACAAGTAAAAGATTGGAATGGTCTATTCTTTCACTGGGGTGTGTGTCTGTTGGCGAGACTAGTTTTCGGAGAATTCCACTCGTCATCAGTGACCGTGGACATGACCCCCGAATAAAACTTTTAACAACAACATAAGCGTTATTTCATTCCGATCCCGGGAGGGCCGGTAGAAGATTACGCCCTCTCGTCAGCCAAGGGACGAAAAAAGAAAAA
>NW_013679515.1:2034-2884 GCF_000517525.1 Limulus polyphemus
GCAACATAGAGAATGTACAGAAGGGGAGACACGGAACTTTGTGGGACTCCAGCATGTAGTGTGAAAGTGCGAGAGAGAATCCCATCAATCGATATAATGGCACGCCACCTGTGTAGTAAAGAGGAGATGAGACGAATATAGGGAATAGGAAAATGTAACATATGCAGCTTTTGGAGTAAACCTTGATGCCAAACTGAGTCAAAATTACGGCGGAAATCAAACAGGAGCATGCAGGAGGGTCTTTGAGTGTTGAAATGATTGGAGAGTGAGTCAGACAATTTGAGAAGTTGGTCCAAAGTAGAAAGGCGTGGGCGAAATCCCGCCTGTGTATGAGGCAGCAGGTTGTGAGCAGCAATGTATTGATGAAGACGGGCAACAAGGATGCGTTCAAAGGTTTTACTGAAAACACTAGTGAGGCTGATAACACTACCCACCGGAGGACACATCTGGAGAGTGATAAAAGGAACCAGGTTGGAAGAAACAAAGATAATATCAGGTGACGAATGATAAATTGGACAACTAGGGGCAGGTAGGGGTAGCAAGGAACCAGAAAGGGAACATAAGGAGGCTGATAGCACGATAAGAATTAACATCAGAGGCAGGTTTATCCAGTTTCAGAAAAAGCAGGATAGTGGATAACTTCCAGGAATCAGGAAAAAATCCCGTGGAAAGAAGAAAGGTGTAGAACAATGCAAGAAGTCGAAGGAATTGCAGAGGGGCATGACGGACTTGGCAGTATGTGATGCCATCAGACCAGGGGCAGTGTTATGTCATTTCTTCAGCACCCGCCATACATCAGCTGCAGTAATGGAAGCATGTAAGAAATCGTTGTCAACGTCATAAGAAGAAC
>NW_013679515.1:3729-5633 GCF_000517525.1 Limulus polyphemus
ACACACATTACCTCCTTCCAGTCACGTTGTCACCCTCTTTTATATACCAGCCTACCCTATATCTAGTAAACGCTAGAGCATTCGCCAAGGTACAGGATAGTTCTAGAAACGTGGCGTCACACTAGTCATGTGACTCGCTGACGCAACAGTTAACCTTTGATCCACAGTCCGACATGCTACCAATTAAGCTATGACTGCTCCAGAATATGTTAACGAGCTGTTAGTCAATTTGTTCAGCTTCACATTTTGGACATGTTCAATTCGGGCGATTTTTGTGTAATTGTGTTGGCTCAACTTGTTAAGTAGATGGGTGTAATCTAATTTACTACTTAATCTCACAGGCACGGTATACACGCAGAGTATCATTTCCATATCGTCGAAGGAAAACGAAGTTTGATAATAAACAAGATTACGTTACTTATGATATACAACATTGTTTATTAACAAAAGGGGGACATAGATAAACGTTTCGGAATGCTATCAGATTCCATCTTCAGTATCTAAAGCAAAATAAAATGAATGTACATAAGCCTTTGGACATTGCTAAAGTACAATTGCTTAATATAACGATAATTAAAAAAAAAAACAAAACAGTAATCATGAGGAGAAACTGTAGCAAGAAAACACAACAACAAAAAGTAAAATCAGTAATACGAACATATTAAGATATGTATAATTTAAATGAAGACTGCATGTTGTTCAGTGTTGGAGTAAATTAGATTACACCCATCTACTTAACAAGTTGAGCCAACACAATAACAGAAAAATCGCCCGAATTGAACATGTTCAAAATGTTAACGACTTTTATAGATAACACATAGAAGATATTTTTTATTACTTCATACAGAAAGTGTTCCCATCGTCATACTTCGTCATTTCTATTTGTATACAAACGTGTTTCTTGAATGCAACAATTCTGCATAGGCTATATCTTAAAATAGTAAAAACAGATTTAGTTGCGAAGCTATTCAGCATGAGCGCTATATCCCAGATTCCTTTTCTTTAACTATCGTCTTATTTTGTCACACAGGCCGTGATTTATGTAATATTATATCAAATAATAGAAAATTATCTAAATTAATAACCCATTCTGGGTGTCGGGAATCTGCTCTTCAAATTTCCCCCTTTGACTGTAGAACCGACTGTATCAAATAGAAAGTTCAACAGGAATGGGTTGATCTTATAGAATGGCATGGTTCTTCAACTTGATGTACTTCAACATTTGTTTGAAGTAGTAATGGAGTTTCATCAAGTGAAACATATTTTTACTATTTTTCTGTGAGTGCCTAACTACAGTTATCTTTAGTGGAAAAGTAACTCTCACTAACTGTTCTTTCGAATTTTTAAATTCCACTAGTCCTCCTACTTTTGTTTGACGTTCTTGTAATTCTATATTGTTGCTATTTTCTTCTTCTTCACTTCAAGAGCAACTGTAAAGTAATTTATTATAGTCCAATTCCAGTCCACGTAACGATAACATATCAGTTTATTTTTTCTGAACCTACAGGGATTTTCACTGGTACATAGTTGTACATGTTGGCCTAAGTTCACAAATAACGTTTTCACTTTCTACAAATATTTACCTAGTAATGGTACTGCGACTAATGTACAATTTTACGGCTAATCGATCTTGTACCTGAATATATGTGATAACTAACTTTCATTCAAATACCTGATCTCTGAAACAGCAAGTTTAATGAATAAATCAACAAATAATTGCTACATATCAAGATGGATTCAAATTCGATGACGAGGAACCCACTTTGAGACTAATAATGGCTGGAGACGGCTTGAATGGGTAATGAAGAAAAACTTTAATATAAGTTTAACATAACAGCAAATGTACAACGTTTCGACAAGGTTTTGAGATGATGATAAAACCTTGTCGAAACGTTGTACATTTT
>NW_013679515.1:5733-8483 GCF_000517525.1 Limulus polyphemus
GCGGGATGTGGCTGAGTGATTAGTGACCTCTGAATATTAATTCGGATTTTCATGGTTCATGTCCCGTTGCCGCGAAAACATGTTACGCAAATTGAGAACTCGAGTTGTTATGTGAATAAAAGACTATCTGTGTTACCTTTCCTGAAATTTGGTATGATATACTAGAGAAAAGGCATCTAGTCACACCGCCCACCGTAAACTCCTGGGCTACTCTAACTAAATAGTAGCGTTTCACTATAACATTCATCAGACACTGATGGCCCAAAAGTGCGAAGGACGTTTTATTTTTCTTCTTTTTTGTCAGTAATGCGGCGGAACCATGGAGCCTCACACAGGGAATTATTCCTACAAACATCGCTATTGGTTCTTTAGTATTGTTACTGATGTTCGTAGGGAAGTGTTTCATGTTAAGTTCAGAATGTAAAGTTGCCTTTGTTAGTATTGATTGTTGAAAGTAACATGACAAACTGATAATTGTACACGTCAAATATATATATATTCTTATCATTAGTCCGTTGTGTGTACTTATCTGCATCCGGTTCATCTTTTGAGGACGCCAGTAAAGGTTTTACACTTTTTGAAGTCTTATGAGCCACTGCAGAAACTGTGACGAGCGTATTGAGAATAATTCGGGTTTATGTTTTCTACTACAAACCATCAAACACACTGCCTTCATGGTTCTAAGAAATCACGAAAGAAGAAACTTGATTACATGAACATTTTGAAAGGTATATCTTCCCCGTATCTTCTAAAAGCGCTTAAGTTACCCCCCCCCCCGCCAAGAAAGGAAGAAACCTGAATATTATTACTTATGTTTCAGCTTTAGGCGTATCTAAAATATGTTGAGAAATGAGAGAATTAAATGTTTAGTATTTGGTGGTAAAAATATTTTGCCTAACTACAAAAATAAAATCGTTTTGAAGTTAATTCCGTTCACCGTACTGCGTGGGTCAGTGATATGGACATACATAATAAAATACTGGATTCGTTTCCCCGAGATAGATAGAACGCATATGGCCAAGTGTATAGCTTTGCGCTACAAAACAACAACAATACTTTATTTACAGTTACTAGACTATGCGTGCGAATTTTATATTGGAAAAATGAATAATGTATATAGTAATTTGGATGAGAATAATACAAAAGCGTTTTTGAGTTTTCTCAAACAGAATAAAATTTTACTATAGATCATAGCTTCAAGTTTCTGCAAATGCAGACTTAATAAGAACCTTTGCACTTTAGATCATATAGAAGGAAGGAAACAGCAAGTTTAATGAATAAATCAACAAATAATTGCCAGATATCAAGATGGGATTAAACGCTTGAACCATTTTTGAATCTTTGTCTTGATGTATTTTCCTCCTTTCCCCATATTTCAATAAAATACTCTACTTACTAGTCAATGTAATTCACATAAGGTTGTTATGGCTAGATTAAAATTAAAGTTCTATAACCATAGCAGTACTGTAGATTTCTTACTCTTAAGATATTGCTTAAGTATAATTGTCGTTGCTATTAAGGACACGAAATTAATTTTTTTTTCAAGTGATAATTAATCTTTTATCGAGCTAACCTGAAGGCGGAGTACGATGATAAATATAGTATAAACTTCCAAAGACCCAATGTTTGTGATATTATTTCACATTATTCTTAATTTGTCCATTTTGGGATTCAAGCCAGCAGCGATTAAACACTGAAATAGACAAATTAAAAAATAGTCTGCAGTCTAAGAGAATGTTAGTAGAAATATTACAGTCTAAGAGAATGTTAGCACATTTTGAGCTGATAGATTTGACGGTGGCGGTTGTTTTCTTTGTGCAAACCTACAGTAAAGAATGGGCTATTCGTACTCTGTCTACCGCGAGGAATTGAACCTGAAATTTTAGCGTTGTAAGTCTGAAGGTTATCGCTGTCTTAACTGAGGATAAGCCAGTGGGAAACAAGTCAGTAGCACCAACCGTCATTTCTTGGGTTACTTCTTGTCCACAGCCTAACATGACTGTATGGTTATCGTACTGGCCTGTGGATGCTTTCTGACCACTTTGCCACTACTTTTTATTCAGTGATCTGCAGTCCTCATCAGTGATATGTAAGCAATTACATCCTTTGCCCCCCCCCCACATAAATAGATCGTCTTCTATTACAGTTAGAACTACTTGCTAGCGCCAGAATATGAGTATTGTACATTTTAATGATTTTAATTGTATGCGATTTTGAAATTATCTCCTTCTAAGTCATATATAGTATTGTAGGCCTCATTTTCAACGTTTTAATCTAGATGTTACGCAGAGGGCGAATGTTATTAAAATCAATCGAGCTTATAAAAAGTAGTGTCAGAATACCTAGATTATTGGAGATCAGGTATTTGAATGAAAGTTAGTTACCACATATATTCAGGTACAAGATCGATTAGCCGTAAAATTGTACATTAGTCGCAGTACCATTACTAGGTAAATATTTGTAGAAAGTGAAAACGTTATTTGTGAACTTAGGCCAACATGTACAACTATGTACCAGTGAAAATCCCTGTAGGTTCAGAAAAAATAAACTGATATGTTATCGTTACGTGGACTGGAATTGGACTATAATAAATTAATTTACGGTTGCTCTTGAAGTGAAGAAGAAGAAAAGAGCAACAATATAGAATTACAAGAACGTCAAACAGAAGTAGGAGGACTAGTGGAATTTAGAAACTCGAAAGAACAGTTAGTGAGAGTTACTTTTCCACTAAAGATAACTGTGGTTAGGCA
>NW_013679516.1:0-2524 GCF_000517525.1 Limulus polyphemus
TCCCAGTTATTTAACAAGTAAAATACCCAGTTATTTAACAAGTAAAATATCCCAGTTATTTAACAAGTAAAATATCCCAGTTATTTAACAAGTAAAATATCCCAGTTATTTAACAAGTAAAATATCCCAGTTAATTAACAAGTAAAATACCTCAGTTATTTAACAAGTAAAATATCCCAGTTATTTAACAAGTAAAATATCTCAGTTATTTAACAAGTCAAATATCCCAGTTATTTAACAAGTAAAATATCCCAGTTAATTAACAAGTAAAATAAACAAGTCAAATATCCCAGTTATTTAACAAGTCAAATATCCCAGTTATTTAACAAGTAAAATATCCCAGTTCTTTAACAAGTCAAATATCCCAGTTATTTAACAAGTCAAATATCCCAGTTATTTAACAAGTCAAATATCTCAGTTATTTAACAAGTAAGAGGTTTTGTTGAACAAAAGCATTTTTAAAAAACACTAGAAGTTTTAGCTGTGACAGAAATATATTAAACTTCTTTAGCAAAATGTTTACTATAAAACTCGCCCCCAGTGGCTCAGCGGCATGTTTAGATATTGGAGGATAGCCCACATATAAGTTATATAACACATAAGCTAATTAAACTTTAGTTAATAATAGAACGACAATAGAGTAAGTAATTTTTTCGACAGTTTACTTACACAAACTTTTGTATAATATATGAGAATGTTTAAACTTCCAGCCAATAAATCAAATTACTGAGTAGGTACAGATGATAAGAAAAAAAATTACGACGTTCCTAACACTCAACAATTCCTAGGAATATTCCAGTAATAAACCAGAATCTCAGGATACGGAGTGGTAAACAAGTAAGTTGGAAAAGAAATAAACAAAAGCAATGAAAAAAAAACAATATTTGGACACGAGGACATCCTGTTAAGATGACTAAAACTGATGTAAGTGTTGATAAACTCTACTAAAATATCTAGTGGGTCTAAAAAAACTACTCAAACTAACAGATGTTTACAAAAAAAGACTAAATGTAAAACTGGAAAAAAATATTTCAATAAAATTTGACTATTTTTATATGTCAGAAAAAGACAAAAATATTAGTGATAGGATGAAATATATAGAATAATAGTAAACCTTGGCGTTTGTACGAAACAAAGAGCAAAATAGATAATCGACGCTACTAATACAAAAGCAATACAATAAATTGACGGGATGAGCCTCGAAGACATAAAGAAATTAGTATTAGATAAATATATGAAATTCAAGATATTTGTTCCAATGTGAAAAAGTTAAAAAAAACAAGAATTTTTGTGAGCTGAAGAAAGAAAATGGAAAAGAAATGAAAGATAAAATTTTACGAATGGAAATTTTCCATAGAAGAAGAAGAAATATAATTAAATTAGTATGAGAGAAATTAAAGCTTAAAACGGTAACAGGAATGAATAATCACTTCTGTAATTAATAATTTTCTGTATTCTTTATATTAACTATATGAAGATTTATTTATATAGTTGATTGGGAAAATGGGATGTTATTAGTAACTCTCTGGTTTTGTTTATTGTATTTAAGTGTTTTATTGTTTTTGTATTCAACTTTCTAGGGTAAAATATATCAAAAACTACAAATAGTTAAATATAAGAATACATACATAAATGTCAGCCGAAAAAAAGATGTTGAACATTTTCCAATAATTGCAGTGGTTTAAATGATAAACAAAACGAAGAGATGTTTTAAATTACATAATAGAAAAACTCATCACACTCATTCCTCGCAGGATGTTCGTTTTCCAGCAGGCTCTCTTTTCTCAAATTGTCGCAGTACTTTTGTCAGTACATAATCCAGATAGCATGGCACCACCTTTAATTCCTAACCACCAATGATTGTATGGCCATCGGTCGGTAGTAGCTTTTTCCCCTATTATTATTGGTTATTGTGTACAATACTTTTGTTTCTCAACTCCAAGTACCCATTGTAAATAATTCAAACAAATTTATAAAAATGTTATTGTTAATATTTAACATTATTTAAAATAAAGAACAAATGTCATTTCGAAATGTTTATGGGTCAAATGTGGATGATAATAAACATTATAATCTTTTGTCATTCTAGAACGAAAAAAAAAACGTAATTTAGATGATTTCCGAATATTTTATGGTGGTCACGAGGTCGGTCAAATTGACCAAACCCGTACAGAGATAAAACAGAGATATTTTGTTTGAAGTTAAACATAAAGCTACACAATGGGCTATATGTGTGCTCTGTCCACCACGCGTATCGAAATCTGGTTTCTAGCTTTGGAAGCCCGCAAACATGCCGCTGTGCCACTGGGGGAAAAGTTGTTTTCTAAAACAAAAACGTTTGATAATGATCTGGAGATTGTAAACATTTTCCATGTGGAATTTGACAATTTTCTGATTTACAAAAGTATTTTTTTATCTTAAAATCACAATTACTTTGCATGGATAGTCAACATTCGAAAGGACAAAAATGCACGAGCAAATCATAAGTTGATAACTTTTAAACTTAATTAAACAAGAGGGAATC
>NW_013679516.1:2765-5225 GCF_000517525.1 Limulus polyphemus
AAATTGACCAAACCCGTACAGAGATAAAACAGAAAGAATAACATATAATTTTTTTCTCTTTTTGTTTGAAGTTAAACACAAAGCTACACAATGGGCTATCTGTGCTCTGTCCACCACGCGTATCGAAATCTGGTTTCTAGCTTTGGAAGCCCGCAAACATGCTGCTGTGCCACTGGGGGAAAAGTTGTTTTCTAAAACAAAAACGTTTGATAAAGATCTGAAGATTGTAGAAATTTTGCATGTGGAATTTGACAATTTTCTGATTTACAAAAGTATTTTTTTATCTTAAAATCAAAATTACTTTGCATAGATAGTCAACATTCGAAAAGACAAAAATGCACGAACAAATCATAAGTTGATAACTTTTAAACTTAATTAAACAAGAGGGAATCCTCAATAGCTGCAGCACCTGAAATCCCTTTACGCGGGATTAGAGTAAATTAAGCTATGAGAGCTTTATTTCCTTTTTATTAGCTATATTTGTGTGTGCCAGCAACATCAAGCGTGGGGCACGTGTATACCCGATTCGGTTTTATAACTCATTAGGACCTCTACGTGGGTTCGAATCCTCGTTAACGAGCATGATCGCCCTTTCTTTACCACCTAATATTTAGAACAAGGTGTAAGTCATTATAATTTTATACTATCACAAATAATGTTCTTTCAAATGTTAAGTTGTGGTGCTCGAATTGCAATCTGTGGGTCGCAGGTTCGAATCCCCGTCCCAACAAACATGCTCGTCTTTTCAGCCGCAGGGGCGTTATAATGTGTCGGTAAATCCAACTATTCGTTGGTAAAAGAGTAACCCAAGAGTTGGCAGTGGGGGAGGGGGTAATGACTAGCTGCATTCCCTCCAGTGCCTTTAACTGCTCTCGTGTAGCTTTACGCGAAATTCGAAACAATCCAAATCATTGACGTAAAGTTCCGGTATTGATCGGTAGGTGGATTTGTAACTCGCTTCTGAACCTGTTGAACAGCACTTGTTTCAACATAGGAAAATCAATGATTTAAGTAAAACATAATAAACCTTAGAACAAGAAGAATCACTGAAAAAACTCTCTAAACGTGTTGACTCGAGGAAACTTAGTAGATAGCTAGCTCATTCTATATCTTGACAGGAAGTAATTAGCGATTAATCCCTTCTCTCCTCTCCTGGAGCCCAGCGTTACGGACTGTGGATCCAATATTCTCGTTCCCTCACTGCAAAGAGAAGAAAAAAATCGGGCTCCGTACTTTAGAACTGTGAGTGCGTTATAATAGTGACGGTTAAGTCCCACTATTCGGTCAGACAACAGTAGCCTAAGAACTGGCGGTGGGTGTTGTTGAAGCTACCTTCCTTCTATTCTATCAATTCAAAATTATGGTTGGCTAGCGTAGATAGCCCTTGATTAGCTTCACGCGACTATCCGAAAGAAACGTCTCCTAAATGGGTTCTGTTATCCAGTTGGGTTCTGGTACCTGGTTAACATCAAGTTGAAGATTCCTCATCTGGTCCAAGTAACAACGTCGTCATCAGTTACCAAACCATGTGCATATCAATTATGGGTAGTTTCTCTATACTCAGGAAAATTCACGAATAAAGCTTAAACATAATCTCTTTTAATTTGGTTTGTTTCTTTGTTGTTTGCCCCCCAATGACACAGCAGTATGTCTGCGGACTTACAACGCTAGAAACCTGGTTTCGATACTCGTGGTGGGCAGAGCACATATAGCCCTTTGTGTAGCTTTGTGATTAACTACAAACAAAACAAAACTTTGTTGTTAAGTTCAAAGCTACACAATGGATTATCTGTGCTCCTCCAACCGCGTGTATCAAAACCCGATTTTTAGAGTTATAAGCCCTCAAACTTACCGCTGAGCCATCAGTGGACAATAGCTTGTTGGTCCAAACAATTTTTTGTTTATAGGATTACTAATAACGTACGAAATAATTTACCAAAAATATCATCCATATTTTAGTCAACTTGTTTCTTAGCTCCCCCTATGTATATAAGTATGAACGAGTGAACCTAATAGGATTTGTCCACTCTTTACACTGCATGTTGTAATATACAAAAACAAATATCTAATATGAGGGTCCTACCTATAATGAACAGAATTAAAAAATAAATGGGTATATGAGAGTAATGTGTGGGCCCTACCGGTAATTAACACAATTAAACAAATAAATGGGTATATGAGAGTAATGTGTGGGCCCTACCGGTAATTAACACAATTAAACAAATAAATGGGTATATGAGAGTAATGTGTGGGCCTACCGGTAATTAACAGAATTCAAAAATAAGTGGGTATATGAGAGTAATATGTGGGTCCTACCGGTAATTAATAGAATTAAACAAATAAATGGGTATATGAGAGTAATGTGTGGGTCCTGCCGGTAATTAACAGAATTAAACAAATAAATGGGTATATGAGAGTAATGTGTGGGTCCTGCCGGTAATTAACAGAATTAAACAAATA
>NW_013679516.1:5556-7542 GCF_000517525.1 Limulus polyphemus
TACCATAAGTGTTAGTGTTTCATTACATTGATCCTAAGGTATTATTTAACGTACCATAAGTGTTAGTGTTTCATTACATTGATCCTAAGGTATTATTTAACATGCCATAAATGTTAGTGTTTCATTACATTGATCCTAAGGTATTACTTAACGTACCATTAGTGTTAATGTTTCATTACATTGATCCTAAGGTATTATTTAACCATAATTATACACAAATATACATAATTAGATGCAAGAATCTAAAATTTGAACCCTCCATTATTTTTAATTTTTCGAACCTTCCCCTGTCTTTCTGAGTTTTAAGATTGTTTGGCTAATCAACCTTACACATGTTTACACGTGTTAAACATGATACACATGTTTATAACTATCGTAAAGAGAATGATCTCCTTTACTTGAATCTATGTCTTGTCTCAGTTTTTCTGCCCCAAATATTCACTTGTTGGATTTTTTGTTTCCTGAGAATTATTGCATTGCTTGTTATGAGATTTATTGAGGGTTACAGAAGAATATTTACTCGAGTGCAAACTGTTTTAGTGAGGAATGAGTACTATAAGTCATTGTTGTTCTATTTATTGTTATATATTTTTTAGCAAAATTAACTAAAATATAAACATTATACACTTCTCAGCTTAGCCTAACAAAACTTACATAAAATAAAACTTTTAAAAATACATTCACTCTACCTGCTGTCTATAGGAAGCAGCTATTGGACTCTCTCTGTGATTTATTTTATTTGACATGATTGCTGCTCTAGTGAGTACAAAGTAAAGCAATAAAATCATAAAATTTAAAGAAACAAGTGTGAGAAGGTTAACGGTTAAAACTGTTAACATAAATAATTTGGTGTTACTTATTACATATTTTCATCTTTACCCTGTACACTAATGATTTCATTACAGTTAGGGTAGGGAAAATAAGAGAGAGAATATATACTGTTACTAAAGAAACTTATTTTCATCATAAATTCCTAAATCAATACCAAAAGCAGAAAGGCTTACCCTATAGTTGTGGACAATGATCTTGATGTAATGAGAAAGGCTTACCCTATAGTTGTGGACAATGATCTTGGTGTAATGAGAAAGGCTTACCCTATATAATGAAATAAAAAAAAGGGTAGGCATATTGGATTTAGTTTTAGATTACATTGACCAACAACTTGTGGTTCTAATAATTACATTGACCAACAACTTGTGGTTCTAATAATTACATTGACCAACAACTTGTGGTTCTAATAATTACATTGACCAACAACTTGTGGTCCTAATACTAAGGTCGCTTTTTCCTGACATCACACTTGCCAGAAAATTGTCCGTTAACATGTCCATTAACAACTTTCATAAAACAGTGTTTGTGTGTTGTGGACCGAAAATAAATAGTTTTAAAAAGTACCTGAGACCTGCTCCATTTGATTGGCATTCTAGAATAAAAAACTGTGCAAGTTTGTACAGAAATATCAAAGGTGAAAAAAAAGGAACTAATTGAGATAAAGGAACTGATTGAGATGTGTAAGATCCAACTCCACTCTCACCACTTGACATGCTCGTGTATGTAGTGATATTAACTGAAAAGTTCTTTAAACTTTCTTCTGATATTAAGTTTATTTATACTCTAGAGTTGTGGTTCCATATTTTGTTTCACTGACAACACCCTAACCCACTTACCTTAACACTAATTTTGATTATTTTCATGTTGTGACACTAATCCACAAACTATTCAACATTGTTGATGGGGCAGTGGACAGCTTCCATACCTGACAGGCTATGAATACTATAACTGAATTTACTACCTGTAACTTCCCAAAATTTGGCAAGTGTTTTAGCAAACATTAAAAGTCTGTTGTACACACATACACAAAACAATTAATAAAGTATATTTTACTAAAGCTCTGCCTCTCAATTTCCAAATTCTTTACTAAACCAGTCTGAGTGAAAGGTGATAAATATGCTAAGAATAAAACTACAATGATCTTGGTGTAATGTT
>NW_013679517.1:0-6966 GCF_000517525.1 Limulus polyphemus
CGCTGTGCCACTGGGGGGGGGGGGGGGCTTGAAGTTAAGCACAAAGCTACACAATGGGCTATCTGTGCTCTGCCAACCACGGGTATCGAAACCCGTGTTCTAGCGTTGTAAGTCCGCAGACATACCGCTGTGCCACTGGGGGGGGGGGGAGGACAAGGGAATTTTGCTTCTTTTTTGCTAAGCCCGTTGCTACACAATTGGCTGTATGAGCTCTGCCCACCATAGATATCGTAACTCCCTATCTAGCGTTGTAAGCCTACGGACATTTGATAGCATAATATCTGGTCGTATATTGTAATCTTTAATTAGAAAATTATAATTTTATGATTTTGCCATAAATAGAGAACAAACAAGCGGTTGGTCCTTACATTCCGAAACACACTGTTTTAATAACACTTATAATGAAAATTACAGACACTTTTTTAAAACAAAGTTTGCATTTTCGATAAACTAACGAAACTTCTGAGCATTATATGGATTTTTCTATTTGTTTTCTCAAGCTGGAAAAGGTGTTTGGTGTTCGAAAAGGATCTGCTGACTTATATAGCTAGAAACCGGATTTCGATACCCGTGGTGGGCAGAGCACAGATAGCCCTTTGTGTAGCTTTGGGCTTTATAACAAACAACAACTTCGAAAAGGAAAATTATAAAATAAAAGGAAAGATTGTTCTATATTTATGGCAAAGCAACTAAGCCTGCCTGCCGTCGTCACTAATTTTAAATTTGTTGCCAGAGAGAATGCAACCAGACAGCGTTGCTCTACTACTCACAATAATTATCGACTGTCACCCTTATTACGCACCCACAGCTACAACTATGTTATAGCACGGATTCGAACCCGGCTTACCAACTCCGAGATCCAGAGCTCTACCACGTGATCAACACGTGACCCTCAAAGTATAAAAAGAAAAAATACGTTGTAATATATAGCGGTAGCTTACTATTACGAAGCTTTTCCATTGCCTTATCAGGATTATTTTGGGGGGAAATACTTTTCTCGTCAAATGGTTTAAAAAAAACATCCATTTCAATAAATTGGATACGCACAATATTATATTATACATAAGGTTGTTTTTGCAATGTTAAAAAAAAAACCAGATGTATTCTTAACTGGAAAAAAAACTGACTACTAAGAGTAGGAACTAGCGTTAAAAACTGTTTGTTAACAGTTTTACGTTTACCTTTCAGGATCTTTTGTTACGGTGGTAAGAAAACTTTTTGGTATTATTTTTAATACGTGACTGTTTATCAGACTACTAAGAGTAGGGACTAGCGTTAAAAACTGTTTGTTAACTGTTTTACGTTTACCTTTCAGGATCCTTTTTTACGGTGGTAAGAAAACTTTTTGGTATTATTTTTAATACGTGACTGTTTATCAGACTACTAAAAGTAGGGACGAGAGTTGTAGAGTAGTTAGCGTGTTTGACTGTAGATCTGTGGACAAGTGTTCGCGTCCCATTATCGCGAATAATAATAATCGCACTTTGGATCCATGTGTGCGTTATAAAGGTAAAAGTCGAATCTCATTATTAGGTGACAAAAAGTAGTTCAACAGTTGGGAGAGTAGCTGCATTCCCTCTAGTCTGTCATTTTAAAATTAGGAGCAACGAGCACGGATAGCCCTTGTGTAGCTTTGCGCAAATACCCGAAAACAAGTAAAAACCAATACTAAGCGTACTAATGTTTGGCCTATTGTGAAGAGTTCGTACATAACGTAATACAAAAACTTGTCACGAATCTCTAGATAGGAAATATTTTCGCAACAAGTTTTATGGGTATTATTTTGGATATTTATTTTTTTAAATTAAAGACTGGTCTATGTTCGGGTGTATCTCACGACAGTTTCTTTATCAATTATTTCTCAGCAATACAAAACATAAAATATATTTCAATTTTTATAGGAAGAACATTTTTGGATTGTTTTACACGGAAACGGAAATCTTTTTGCTTGAAAAACGGAACTTAAATACGTAGTTGCGTCTTTCAGTTTCTGTTTCATTGGTGCTCGTTAGTTTTCGCTACATCATTTGACTTAAATTGCGACTTTTGTACACTTTAAAGAAAATACAATTTCTTCACGTAATTATAAGAAATGTGAATTACCTATGATAGCAAAACATGTGCTCAACAGATATATAAGAAAAAATTGTGAGTTCCCAATGATAGCAAAACATGTGCTGAATAGATATATAAGAAAAAATTGTGAATTGCTAATGATAGCAAAACATGTGCTGAATAGATATATAAGAAAAAATTGTGAATTGCTAATGATAGCAAAACATGTGCTGAACAGATATAAGAAAAAATTGTGATTTGCCAATGATAGCAAAACATGTGCAGAATAGATATATAAGAAAAAATTGTGAATTGCTAACGATAGCAAAACATGTGCTGAACAGATATATAAGAAAAACTGTGAATTGCCAATGATAGCAAAACATGTTCTGAATAGATAAGAACAAATTGTGAATTTCCTATGATAGCAAAACATGTGCTGAATAGATATATAAATTTACTTATGTATTTCTTTATTAATTTTATTTATTTACAGAGTAATATTAACACGTACAGAAAGCACGAACAACAAGCTATGACCACATAAATGAGGCACGAACAACGAGCTATGACCACGTACGAGAGACACGAACAACCAGCTATGGCAGCTGGGTGGTAAGTTTATATATTAATAGTACGAAACAAATACAAAAGCTATGTAGTGTTAGCTTTACAATATACTAGAATTTGTTATAGGAATATTTGCTTCACATAGAACATTACATCTTGTTATCATGTTCTCATAAGGTTGTGGAATGTTGTTGCAAATGTTATGTTTTACTCCCCACGATTCAGCCAAGTTGTATGGTCACCTTTTGACCTTTAAAGTTCTTGCATAAATCAATGCAGAATTAGGAATGTTCATATTTGTACAGCCTAAACCCATCGGCCTTTTACTCTCAAAGTATCGTTTCACTACACTTGATGTATTGTGGATTATCGTACTGTTAGAAGAGGAATTTCAACCCGATCCGTCATGTTCCTGGGGGAATGGAATGATGGATCAGAATCTGCCTGTACTTGTCAGCAGTTAAAGTGTTATACATTACGTATAAGTCAGCGACATCGTTGGCTGAGATGTAGCCCCAAACTTGTACTTATTCTTCCCTATTGAGATGTAACCCCAAACTTTTACTTATTCTTCGCCACTGAGATGTAGCCCCAAACTTGTACTTATTCTTCACTATTGAGATGTAGCTCCAAACTTGTACTTATTCTTTGCCACTGAGATGTAGCCCCAAACTTGTACTTATTCTTCGCCACTGAGATGTAGCCCCAAACTTGTACTTATTCTTTACCACTGAGATGTAGCTCCAAACTTGTACTAATTCTTCGCCACTGAGATGTAGCTCCAAACTTGTACTTATTCTTTGCCACTGAGATGTAGCCCCAAACTTGTACTAATCTTAATCCGTCTACAACACTGTTAATAAACCATTTGTAGTTACAACAACAACAACCTTGTTATCCTTTAGAAATATCCCAGTGTGAATACCTTAGTAACAATTCTATAAGCGTTAGATTTCATCAATTCAGGTAGGAAACACGTACAAATAACTATATAATTATTCACAATACTTGAGAATATTGGAAGTTGTTCTAGAGAACATGGATTAATAATTACATAATTATTTATAATACTTAAAAATATCGAAAGTTGTGTAGGAAACACGCACAAATAACTATATAATTACTCATAATACTTGAGAATATTGGAAGTTGTTGTAGAGAACATGGATTAATAATTACATAATTATTTATAATACTTAAAAATATCGAAAGTTGTGTAGGAAACACGCACAAATAACTATATAATTACTCACAATACTTGAGAATATTGGAAGTTGTTGAAGAGAACATGGATTAATAATTACATAATTATTTATAATACTTAAAAATATCGAAAGTTGTGTAGGAAACACGTACAAATAACTATATAATTATTCAGAATACCTCGTGCTATTGTGACGTTCGTCATGGTTTATCTATTTTTCATCTAAAATAGAAAATAGACAAATATTATATGAATGAATCGTTCAAGATCCGAACTACTCAGCTTCACCTGGCAGTAAACCGTTCCTTGAGGTTCAATAAACGTTTGAAAACTTTTCGGGTATTTTGACAGTGTTTAAAAGCATTGCTATTTTTTATCGAAATCCTGCTAAAGAAAAGAATGCATTAAAAAACTCTACCGATAAGCAGAAGCAGCTTTTAGGCTAAGTTCTATCCAGTGCTTTTACTAACTGTCAAAAAGAATGTAGGCTTAGAAAATTCATTCGACAGATGCGCTCTTAGCATAATTGAGTACATTTGCCTATGATAGCTGAGTTCTTTCATCTCATCCTGTCTTTTTTTTATGTGTTTTCCATCTGACTGGTTTTACACTTACGTCAGAACTGTCGAAGTAATAAATGTTCACTTCTCCTGTTAGTTAGAAACTGTGTTCATAGAAATTTTCTATATTTTATATTTTATTGAACGTTTTTGCTATTCATAGAGAAATTTTCAACGGACAGTCCCCTTACTGTTCTAGAATAAGAGGGAATCCTCAATAGCCGTGGCATTTGAAATTCTTTTAGGCAGGGTTAGAGCAAATTATTCTATGAGACTTTTTTTATTCTTTTTTATTACCTATATTTTTGTGCGCCATTAATACCAAGAGTGGGGCGCGCGTATACCAATTCGATTTTATTACTCATCAGGATCTTTACCAGCCTACCCTCAAATTGAAATTATTTTAAACAGGTTTACGGTAAATTAATCTATGAAACCTTGGACGTGGTCAAATAAATCAGTCGAAAGGGTTTGACCTCCTGAGTCCAAAACTGTAATTAGATCTCATATTGGTCAACAGACGGCAGAACTATGAGCTAAAAGAAAAAACAACAACTCAGAGCCGTTCTATCAGCCGATATGCCGCGGCTTAAAATACAGTTTATATTGAGGAAATCTCAGCCAGAATATTTGTACGTGATTATAAACGAAACATGTAGGTCTAATAGAATTATTATTTTACTAGCAATATCACCATCTATACATGTTGAGGTAAATGATACAATATGGTTGTTTCTTCTAAGGCACCAAGCTACACAATGGGCTATCTGTGCTCTGCCCTACGCGGGTATCGAAACCCCATTATTAGCATTGTAAGCCCAGTGACTTACCGCTGATTAAGATATCGTGGCTAGCTGCCAGTTACGGTCTGAATTTGTTGAAACATTATCAACAATGTCGTGAATATTGTTTATTATTGTTCTGTTAGCAAAAGAGATTTAAAATGTGATCATAAAACAAATTTATAACATAAATCTAAATAAGTTTGGTAATCAGTCTGACTAGATATTTTCACAAGACTACTAAGTTACTGATTCAGTGACAGAATCATATTTTATTAAAACCTCTACAATTAGTGGTTGTTAAATGTACTACCGGATACTAAGTAAAAATAATAATATAAAAAAAACGGGGAATGGAACCCAGAATGTTAGGTTTGTAAATTCGTAAACCTTTATGTGATTTATTGACCCCCATTGACTCAGCTGTTAGTCTGAAGGCTAATAACTAAAAACCGGGTTTTCGATACCAGTGGTGAGTACTGTACAGATAGCTCATTGTGTAGCTTTGCGCTTAAAAACAAACAAACAAACAATCTGATTTATTATTTATTTGAAAAGTTTTTAATTATAAAAAAAAAATATTGATAAGATCAAAATGTGTATTAGCGCATACTTAGCTACTGTTTAAATTAGTGTTGAATTTTTAAAAAAAAAAACGTGTAAATAGTGTAATTACCACAGCGTTAGGAGATTGAACCACCTCATTCGAAAAGGTGCTTAATTTACTACATAAACATGTAACGGAATGCTACAAAACAAAACAAAAAATAAAATAATTTTATGAGTTAATTACACAGTAGTGTGTTCGAACCAATGATTCTAGTGGATTTATTATTCGTGTCTTTCGGGTTTTTTAAAGTGGCGTTTCCCTTAAGGACTCGAGGAAATTACTTCATTAGTTTATACTTCACCCAAAAATAACTGCACATTCATTAGTAAATGAATTATAGATATTTTAATTTTTTTTCTATCTTTGTTAAGGAAATATTCACAAGTTATTAAGTCGGAGTTGCGTTAAGAAAAAAAAACAAACAACAATTGGGTTTTCTTCTGGAAAATTCTATAGGACTATTGTAATTAGTAACGAGAAAATAGTGACATTAAATCTCAGGTCGATAGGTATAATTGGTCTGAAGGGTTGTTTGTCACGCTGTTGTTATCGCCTAAAACAACATGCAAACGAAACAGTAGAGATACAGATATATGTACTCACGCACGCACACGTTAACACTTAATTACGCACCTTTCCAGTTAATACAACGGATGACAGGTCGTGTTCTGTTCACCATAGAAAAGAAAAAGCGGGAACTGTTCTAATTGGTAAGAAATTCTAGTGCGTATTATGATCTTTACTTTGATCTTGTTTTCTTTGTTTGGCTGTTGTTAAGCCAATAGCTACACAATGGACTATTTGTGCTCTGCGTAGAGCGAGCATCAAAACATAAAATAAAATGTGTTTGTGCAGTTTCAAAAACTTCATACATGTTTCTACTTACTTACTTTACGATGGCCAGGTAGCTAGGGCGCTTAACTCGCAATCTGAGGGGGGTGCGGGCTCGAATCCCTATCTCACTAAACTGACTTTCACTGCTAAATTAGAGACGCATAGCCCTCGTGTATCTTTGCGCGAGATTCAGAAGCACTACCTTAAAAACTCGTTTATTAAATAGTTTAAGGTCTTTAAAATAGCTTTAAGTTGTGAAAGGTAACTGCGTTTAAAACTGTTGTACATTTTTTTACCTTAAAATTCCCATGAAATTTGAACTATAAAATAATTTATAATTTGATAAGTTTT
>NW_013679518.1:0-6963 GCF_000517525.1 Limulus polyphemus
ACGATAGATAGGCAACATGTGAAAAGAAAAAATAGACATGAAAAAAACATTGCTTTATATACCTTAACACTTAATAAAAAAATTTGATATTTTGTGTATGAAAACATTGTAATGTTTACTGATAATCTGCCAGATGTTGTTAACATTCACATACTAATTTAAAAGTTATAGCATGAAAACTATAACAAGCACAAAATGGTTACGAGGTCACTCCCAGGGACTGAACCCATGCTGAAAGAGTTAAATAGTTGCTCAGATTTTTGTAAGTTATTTGGTAGTAAGTGTTGTAATTTCTGTTACATTCATCCTTATATTGTGATTTATTTTGTAAGTTTTGAATACAATCAAGTTTTTCTCTTTGCACTGTTTTTTGTATTCAACATTCTTAGATCAACGATACTCAACTATGAATCTGTATTTTTACATTTTAACGATTTTGAACTTTTAAAATAACTTCATATTTTTTCAGGAATGGCTTGCAAAGGATGTCCAGTTTCTTCAGCTCAACACGATGGATATCTTCCAAACACCTTCTCAGGAGAAACTCAAGCAAGGAGTGTCTTTCATTAAAGGTTTTGAAAACACTGGAAATAGTGTGTATGTTCATTGTAAGGCTGGTAGAACTCGTAGTGCGACGTTGGTTGGTTGCTATCTGATGGAGGTAAGAAAATTATTTAATGCCCACAAGTTATCAAAATTTTTATGTAACTCTGACAAAAACGTTTTCTGTAATTTAATGTATTTCAGTTACACAGTTTCATCTGATTTTTTAGCCATAAGTCTCACTTAAAGTAATTGAAAATTTGGAAAATGCCTCTTTTCAATTTTAACTTACACTTTTGCTATAAAATTTACTGTATGACTGGAGTATTCTTGTGTGTGTTTAATTTGTTATACTAAGAATGATTAAGTATGTACAATTCTTTGTTTCTTTGACCATTATTGTAAAAGTTTTGATACATAATTATTTTTTATCACAAAGTCAGGTTTATTTGTATTTTGCTATGCCATTCATCGATTTTTGTTTATTTTTAAAGAAACATGGATGGAATGCCGAACAAGCAGTGGAATTTATTCGTACAAGACGTCACCATATTCTGTTGGGAAAAGTACAGTGGAAAGCATTACAATTATATCATTGGAAACACGTACAAAAATAACTCGTTTGTATCTAGATGTGTGGATTATTCCTCACCTCTGTGTTGAAACAGTTTTTGTGCAATATTAATATGTACAAATATAAGTGTTGATACTTATTTATAACCACCAGCTGCTTTTAACCAAAAGTAAGGTTCATCAGTATTTGAGTGTTCAGTAACCATGTAAGTTCAATTATTTAATTTTATTATTTACTATGAAATGGCTCAGGAATCAAAAACCAAAAAATTTTTACTTGTGCATGTATAGAAATATGAAGAGCAGTAAGTATTTTGAAAATTAAGTCTGGGAGAAGGGGAGAGAGGGGGGGTGATCCTTATTAACCAGTCAAACATCTTTTGAAATGTCTTAAGTCAAATATGGTTAAAGTTAGTGGATGGAAAGCTATCTAATATGGTTATAGTTAGTGGATGGAGAGATATCTAATATGGTTAAAGTTAGTGGATTGAAAGCTATCTAATATGGTTATAGTTAATGGATGCAAAGCTATCTAATATGGTTAAAGTTAGTGCATGGAAAGCTATATAATATGGTTAAAGTTAGTGGATGGAGAGATATCTAATATGGTTAAAGTTAGTGGATGGAAAGCTGTCTAATATGGTTAAAGTTAGTGGATGGAAAGCTATCTAATATGGTTAAAGTTAGTGGATGGAGAGATATCTAATATGGTTAAAGTTAGTGGATTGAAAGCTATCTAATATGGATAAAGTTAGTGGATTGAAAGCTATCTAATATGGTTAAAGTTAGTGGATGGAAAGCTATCTAATGTGGTTAAAGTTAGTGGGTTGAAAGCTATATAATATGGTTAAAGTTAGTGGATTGAAAGCTATATAATATGGTTAAAGTTAGTGGATTGAAAGCTATCTAATATGGTTAAAGTTAGTGGATGGAAAGCTATCTAATATGGATAAGTTATAAAGCTCATTAATATCTTTTGATATATTATCTATTCTTGTAAACAGTACTTTTAATTAATAAAAAATAAACTTCTATTTCTATACTATTTATCTGTGTCATTCATCCATACGTATGGAATATATTTCAATCTTAAATCCCTAAATGCTATCTTAAAATCAAAGCTTGGAATAAGTCTGAATTTGTGTTTGTTTTCTATATACACAACAAGGACAAAAAATCACAGAAGAGAAAATATCAGTACAAACTACAACGTGTGAATGCTGAACTGGACATTTGTAGGATAATTGATAGGTACGACGTATATACAGTAAGACTGTGACGTGTGAATGCTGAACTGGACGTGTACATTTGTAGGATATTTGATAGGTACGACGTATATACAGTAAGACTGGTGGTTGAATATTCATCTCCTACACATTCATCTAATTCTACTCATTAATTAGCAAGTAGTCCTGACACACAGTACAATTATTCTGTCAGACTTGGGTGATTGTATGGGCTACTGACCAAGACACTGGTACAGTATCACATTTACCCTATTTGTAAGTCTTGTGTATGGCATGAAAACAAAATGTGGATACCCAAGCCCATGATATTCTACAACCAAAATCTTTTGTTCACAGTTTACACTCGGTTGTGGGAAGGTAGTTAATTTTAATTGAATGGATTACAAAAATAAAGCAAATTACTGGGGTGATAAGTAAATCTTAAAGTTAGTATAATGGATCCATAACGGTCACTCATGTACGTAAGTAAATCTTAAAGTTAGTATAATGGATCCATAATGGTCACTCATGTACGTAAGTAAATCTTAAGTTAGTATAATGGATCCATAATGGTCACTCATGTACGTAAGTAAATCTTAAAGTTAGTATAATGGATCCATAATGGTCACTCGTGTACGTAAGTAAATCTTAAAGTTGGTATAATGGATCCATAATGGTCGCTCATGTACGTAAGTAAATCTTAAAGTTGGTATAATGGATCCATAATGGTCACTCATGTACGTAAGTAAATCTTAAAGTTAGTATAATGGTCACTCATGTACGAGTGTGGCTAACGTACGGATCTGAGGCTCTCATCCTGTTACCACTGCTCTGGATGAGTTATAAGAATGAAATACTAAAAGCCTTTGAAGAATTTAGTGTTGACAAGCTGATGTAACTGCATAATAACATAAACGACACATGACACATCCCAGAAGGCTTAGGGTAATCAGTTTTTTATCACCTTCACAAAGAAGACAAAAGCAATAGATTACCCTGATAAGCCACATTACTAAGTTATTATTTAGGATCATATTGAAAAGAAGAAGCACCCTAATAAGCCATGTGACCGATTTATTATTTAGGATCATATTGGAAAGAACAACTACCCTGATAAGCCACATGGCTGAGTTATTATTTAGAATCATATTGGAAAGAACAACTACCCTGATAAGCCACGTGGCTGAGTTATTATTTAGGATCATATTGAAAAGAAGAAGCACCCCGATAAGCCACGTGGCTGAGTTATTATTTAGAATCATACTGAAAAGAAGAAGCACCCCGATAAGCCACGTGGCTGAGTTATTATTTAGAATCATACTGAAAAGAAGCACCCCGATAAGCCACGTGGCTGAGTTATTATTTAGAATCATATTGAAAAGAAGAAGCACTCCGACAAGCCACATGACCGAGTTATTATTTAGAATCATATTGAAAAGAAGAAGCACCCCGATAAGCCACATGACCGAGTTATTATTTAGGATCATATTGGAAAGAATCAAATACAAAGTAGACAAAGAGGTTTGTGAGGAACAACTAAGTAGACAAAGAGGTTTGTGAGGAACAACTAAATAGACAAAGAGGTTTGTGAGGAACAACTTGAATTCAGACCAAACAGTGGAATGAGAGAAGAAATATTCAGCATGAAAATAATATCAGAAAAAACGTACATTGAATTCCAGAAAAATATTTATGTCTGTTTTATACAAAGTTTACCATTTAAAGCTAATAGAAGTCTTGAAGCCTTCGGTTTGAATGGCAAGGACATTAATTATTATCAACCTGTACTGTGAACAACTAGCACCTGACTGTGAGCAATAGTAACTCACTGAGACATGGATGTGTGATCTCTAACAGAGACTTAGAAAGAATCAAAAGACTAACCATAGGGGGCCATAAAAATAAGTTAAGATGTTCAAATGACACAGTGTTATTGTGCTGATAAGTAAGGATTGAATGTTTAAAAAATAGACAGTGGTTGTCAGCAAGAAAAAACAAAAAACCCGAAGCTGAAATAATAACAAATGGAGAGGAACTAGGACAAGTTAAAACTTTTATTTATCTTGGACAGTTAATCACAGAAGATAGAACATGTGTAGAAGAGATAAGAACAATAGCTGTCTATAAAAATAAATCAGCAAAGAATGAGACGAATGGAATGCTACATACAAACAACGCTATATGATGTAGACTTGGATAATTAATAAAAGTATAGAGAAAAAGCTGGAAGAATATCATTGACAGGCAGAAAAACAAACGTAGAGATTTTAAATAACTCTTAGACACCATAAAGCAAAAGAAAATGGATATACTTAGAACATGTCAAAAAAGAACAAGATAAAGAAATTTATGCTAGAAGGAAAGTGAACAAAAGAGATGATGAAGGAAACGGGAGGATAATATCAAACGGTGGATGAGTCTTAAGATCTCAGTACGCAGGAAGGACTCGAGACAGACAGTGTCGGTGGTCCATTGTAATCAATCTCTGTAGCAGTGACGACACAAAGTGAATGAATTATAAGAGTGACAGTCAAGTCCCACTCTATTCAGTTTGACAAGAGCAGTCCAAAGGTGGTGTTGACTAACTGCCTTCCCTCTAGTCTTATCACTTCAATGGTTAGGATGGCTAATACAGATAGCCTATATAGAATTCAACTACATAGCATCGATAACGAACCTAGTTTATTTTACATTCATTTAGTAGTACTACATAGCATTGATAACTAACCTAGTTTATTTTATATTCATTTAGTAGTACGATAACTAACCTAGTTTATTTTACATTCATTTAGTAGTACTACATAGCATTAATGCTATGTAGTACTACTAAATGAATATAAATTGAAATTGTATTCAGAATTTCAGATGAAATTCTTTGGTTTGTTTTCGGCTTTGTTATGTAGATGTTTTAAAATAGCATGAAAGTTAAGGAGATATGCGTACTTATTTTTTTATCCTTAGAAGTAGGAATTAGTTTTATATTTATGTGCAAGCGGTATCTACAGAATTCTTGTTTAGTTTGGTGGCTTATAGTAGTGCGTATGTTCAGTTGTTTTTATATCTTTGCATACTTCCAAATGATGGACAAATATGGATATCAAGTTTCTAGTTTTGACCCTTTGAAATTTGTAAGTCACTTTTTGCAAAACCAAAATTAAGTAAGTAATGTTGTTTTGATGAACTTTTCCAAAAGTCAGAAAATAAATTAGTTTTTTAATATTTGACTTGTTCAGTAGTTTCATTACAACCCCATGTAGAGTAGCATAACTTAATTTCTTCATAAGCAGAGTCCGTTTTATAAAAGAGTTACTAGTATTGTAGGGCGCTGCCGTATTTAAATAATTCGGACCAATTATATATGACTACAGCAGTGACGGCCCATAGTCTAGTATAGTACAATGGATTGTTTAACTGAATGTGTTGATGTGATAGTGCTGTGCTGTTGATATGTTCAAGCTTTACGTTTTCAGTACAGTCAAATCATTTCACTATTAAAACCGAATCTGTTTCAAGGTAATGCCAGTTTAACACGATGTTCTAGTGTAACCTTGTGTACTGTTAAAAAACATAGACAGTTAGGGAAGAAGGAAACTGTGTTTTAGCTTAAATGACAGGTTGAAATACCTTCATTTTCACAAGGTAAAATTTTATTATAATAGATTTTGTGCTGCATACACTGTTACATATTTAGATTTAGAATGAACTGATTATATATATACATACAGGGATTTGTCAAAAATAAATAAATGTTCCAGTGATGGTGGTAAGAAATGGTTTAATCTACTGGTTCTTTAGGCCTTGTTTTCTGTTATATTATCTACATCCATCTTCTTCCTGTGTTTAAATCCAACAACTACCTTTGGAGATCATTGTGATGGTACAACAGGACACAGACTTATTCAGTCATGGGTGGAATGAGTTAAGGAAGTTTAATGTTTCCGTAGTCACATAGTTTGCAATGTACGAATCCAAGCAAATATGTGACCTTTCAGAAACCTTCAGTGACAAAATAGTGACCTTGTCCTCAATGATGTCATCCTTGAAATATTCCAAGCAAATATGTGACCTTTCAGAAACCTTCAGTGACAAAATAGTGACCTTGTCCTCAATGATGTCATCCTTGAAATATTCCAAGCAAATATGTGACCTTTCAGAAACCTTCAGTGACAAAATAGTGACCTTGTCCTGAAAGATGTCATCCTTGAAATATTGGACAGGAGAATTCCACTCTCACTTGGAGCATGCTTGACCTGTAGTGATCATTGATGTCATCCTTGAAATATGGAAAAGAAAGTTGTGATTAGGCCCTCATTGAAGTCATCCTTAATGTTGAACAAATGAAAATTGCCACTGTTACAGTTGTAATTAGGTCCTTATTGAAGTCATCCTTGAAATGTTGAACAAATGAAAATTGCCACTGTTGTGATTAGGCCGTCGTTGAAGTCATCCTTAATGTTGAACAGATGAAAATTGCCACTGTCACAGTTGTGATTAGGCCCTAATTGAAGTCATTCTTGAGATGTTGAACAGATGAAAATTGCCACTGTCACAGTTGTGATTAGGCCCTCATTGAAGTCATCCTTGAAATGTTGAACAGATGAAAATTGCCACTGTCACAGTT
>NW_013679519.1:0-3391 GCF_000517525.1 Limulus polyphemus
GCTACGTCATTAAACCAGTCCTAGGACTTCCAATAACAATAATTTTATGTGTGATCCATAGCTACGTCATTAAACCAGTCCTAGGACTTCCAACAACAATCGTTTTATGTGTGATCCATAGCTACGTCATTAAACCAGTCCTAGGACTTCCAATAACAATAATTTTATGTGTGATCCATAGCTACGTCATTAAACCTGTCCTAGGACTTCCAATGACAATAATTTTATGTGTGATCCAGCTGCTACGTCATTAAACCAGTCCTAGGACTTCCAACAACAATCGTTTTATGTGTGATCCATAGCTACGTCATTAAACCAGTCCTAGGACTTCCAATAACAATAATTTTATGTGTGATCCATAGCTATGTCATTAAACCAGTCCTAGGACTTCCAATAACAATAATTTTATATGTGATCCATAGCTATGTCATTAAACCTGTCCTAGGACTTCCAATAACAATAATTTTATATGTGATCCATAGCTATGTCATTAAACCTGTCCTAGGACTTCCAATAACAATAATTTTATATGTGATCCATAGCTATGTCATTAAACCAGTCCTAGGACTTCCAATAACAATAATTTTATATGTGATCCATAGCTATGTCATTAAACCTGTCTTCGGCTTTTTGTTGCGGAAGGCATTAATTCGTTTAACCAATACGTTGTTCTGAAAATCAATAAATTACTTAGCAATCTTTTTTTTCTTCTGGTTTATTAGATTTAAACGTGTCCTGAAATACTTAGTAAATCATCATTAGGTCTTTGAGTATTTCTATAGGGAAAATATTTATAAAAGTAACCTAACCTAAAGCTATACAAGATGTTCAAATGTTGCATGAAGTATATGTAATCGTAACAAACCTGATGTTTTACATATTTTTGTGGTCGTTGTTCTATCTAATAATGATAAAACCTAGATTTCAACTTCATTGTTACGCTTTGCCTGCTTTTAAAGTATATGTAATCGTCACAAACCTGATACACAACTGGTTCATTCAGAGTTAACATACGAGAGTTATGATTTAGATAAAGGTTTTATCATTATTAGATATTCACAACTGGTTCATTCAGATTTAATATACGAGAGTTATGATTTAGATAAAGGTTTTATCATTATTAGATATACACAACTGGTTCATTCAGATTTAACGTACGAGAGTTATGATTTAGATAAAGGTTTTATCATTATTAGATATACACAACTGGTTCATTCAGAGTTAACATACGTGAGTTATGATTTAGATAGTTATAATTTATCGCAGGTTTACTTACATAACTGTTTACGAATAATTTGTTGTGTTTGGCCAGATGGTTAAGGCGTTCGACTCACAATCCGTGGGTCGTGAGTTCGAATCCCTGTCTCAAACATGCTCACCATTTCAGTTGTGGGGGGCATTATAATGAGATGGTCAATCCCACTATTCATTGGTAAAATAGTAGCTACCTTCCCTCTAGTCTTACACTGCTAAATTAGGAACGGCTAGTGCAGATAGCCTTCGTGTAACTTCGCGCTAAATTCCAAACATATCAAACCATTTGTTCTGTAGTTCAACTGTTGTGAAATGACGTTATGTTACTAAAACTTTAAGTTTTTGTCGTTGCTTTAAATGAGTATTGTTACATCATAATGTCTCGTAATTTGTAGAAAGTTCTAGGTCTCAGTCGGACAATATTAATGTGGGCAACCAACTGAGCGCAAGAAAGTAAGTTAGTGAAAGTAAAATTGAAAAAATGAAGTTAGACTGCTTGAGAGTTTAGCCATAAAGAGAGTATAGTGACGATTTGTAAAGCGAGTTTCACTGCTTGTATTGTAATAACAGAAATAGAGGAAAATAATTTGTCTTGTCAAAGGGTGTTGAAGTAATCGAACCCGCATGTGTGGACTTTGACGCAAAAGATACAATTATTTAAAGCTCTGGATACAGCTATGATAACCAATAATTTAATCGATTTTTTTAACATACTTTGACTTATTTTAAATATATATTATTTTAAAACAAGTGGATTGTGTGCTGTCCGTTTATTGTTGACATTTATCGCCAACATATCACAGACACCTACTGTAAAGAATCCAGCCCTATAAAAACTTGAGAATTATTTAAACCCACACAACAATGTAAATATAAATTAAACCAATAACAATAAGAAAAACAACAAAACGTTTTATGAATCTTGTTTGTAGTTCTTTAATAGAACTGGCAGTTGTATGATAGTTCTAAAAGTTTTTACAAAAAGGAAATTTTTTATCGCTATACCTAATGAATTGTTTTCCCACGTAAAAAAATCGGAGTTTATCTATAAATGAAGATCAAAATAACTGAACAATCAATGCACAGTAACGTTATACACAGAACTGCTTTTAGTACATAGTAGCAGAAGCTATAGTAATAGAAGGAAAAGATTAATGCTTTATATATCGTACAAGGTAGCCGTAGTTCAAAGAAGTAAATAATGATTAATGTTTTAAAACACACGTGAAAAGTATTAATAATAGCTTAAAGTTGGTGTAGGCTTAGGGACAGATTATCGTACGAGGTTGAAGTCTGGAAACGTCACGCTCTCTTGCACAGCAAAGCTATTAACTGGTGTACGTAACTATGGAAACCTAGTGTTACAATCAAATCGACCAAACAGAAAAGTATTTACTATATTATAATTTATTTCAAATTACTCTAAGAACAGAGGGCGCTAACAGTCCGTAGTTTGACTGAGTAGGGGTGTATTTACAGTCTGAGGAAGGTAGTTAGTACTATAATGAACTGGTATATTGGTTGTATTTTTTAGTCTTCTGGTAAGGTAGTTAGTACTATAATGAATTGGTATATTGGTTGTATTTTTTAGTCTTCTGGTAAGGTAGTTAGTGCTATAATGAACTGGTATATTGGTAAGGCAGAAAAAAAAAGTGGTCTTTGCCTAATTAGCTTAACCCTATACCCTGTCTCCTGCTATCCTTTAGAAAGTCGGAACAAAGGATAGGTCTTTTGGAGGTTAGAGAAGGGATCTCAAAATGGTTATTTTGTTGGGGAACTGTGTTAATTTGAATGAACCCCGAGTAGAAGGTGATAATCTCTTTACCAAACACAGCTATTAATAGATGTAGTTTATCAGAAGGTTGAGAACAGAGTTCCGTGACGAGGTTAACTAGTAGCTGTAAAGTTAGTTTCTTACCGTTCTGCACTCAGACAAGGAACGTCGTACACACGGAGACAGTCTCCAACACTTCACTCGGACAAGGAACGTCGTACACACAGAGACAGTCTCCAACACTTCACTCGGACAAGGAACGTCGTACACACGGAGACAATCTCCAACACTTCACTCAGATTGTCTCCGTGTGTACGACGTTCCTTGTCCGAGTGAAATGTTGGGGGACAAGGAACGTCGTAC
>NW_013679519.1:4128-7699 GCF_000517525.1 Limulus polyphemus
ACTTCGCTCGGACAAGGAACGTCGTACTCACGGAGACAGTCTCCAACACTTCACTCGGACAAGGAACGTCGTACACACGGAGACAGTCTCCAACACTTCACTCGGACAAGGAACGTCGTACAGACGGAGACAGTCTCCAACACTTCACTCGGACAAGGAACGTCGTACTCACGGAGACAGTCTCCAACACTTCACTCGGACAAGGAACGTCGTACTCACGGAGACATTCTCCAACACTTCACTCGGACAAGGAACGTCGTACACACGGAGACAATCTCCAACACTTCACTCGGACAAGGAACGTCGTACAGACGGAGACAGTCTGAGTGAAGTGTTGGGTACGACGTTCCTTGTCCACACTGATACAATCTGGTTAGCCTTCATTCTCATACAACATTCACATTATGCTGGAAATAAATGGAACTTCGAGGGAACATTTCTAAAATATTTATATTATCACTGATTTTCCAACAGAAGGAAGATTATAGATTGGATAACTTTTATCAATGGAAAAATAATTTGACGTCAGAATCCGCCTATCTTTCTGTTTGCCTCTATACATGTCTGACTGTGGGTGTCTGTCTATCTTGAGTACACGTGCATGCTGGTTCGTTTACCATTGTCATCTAAACTCCAGAGGGAACTCCCGTCTTCGGTGGGGTTCAGTTCTGCATGTCGTGTTTGTTCACAGTTTATAACATGATTAGTAAAAGCCGCTTTGTTGACTAGGATTGTTTTAACATAATTATCGGTTGGCGTTGTTGTGTGGTCTGGCCAGGATGGTATGGCCGTTGCCAGGAGGAGATATCTCATGGAGGGAAAGACCGAGATTTGTCCAGGTCTCTGGTAGCCATGGTAATTACGGGTCGAAGCGGACCGCTAGGGATGGAAAACAAAATTATTAGGCCAGTAGGTCTGAAAGAGTGAAGGAAACCGTTGCCATGGTTTGCAACTGTAATTCGTGTGTAGAAGTTTAGTGTTAACTAGAACGTTACTTCTGTGAAAGGGGGGGGATTAATATCATGATGAGTGCTAATGTTAGGAATCATATTCTTCTAACTATCTGTCTATCCATAAAATTCTTTGTGTATCAATATTGTATTTTATTGGGGTAGGTGTATTCGTTCTATTTACTTACATATCCATGAAGCCCCCCCTCCCCACTCTCCCAGTGGTTCAGCGGTACGTCTTAAGTCTTATAACGCTAGTTTCGATATCCGTGGTGTAAATAACCCATTGTGCAGCTTTGTGCTTAACAACAAACAAACTAAAATAAAACACGAGAGCTACTTACTTATATTAATTTTTCCCCTACGTCTTGTTTATATTGATATTGATTTTGTTTCTGGCTCTTCTATTGTTGATCAGTATGTCAGGTTTTGTTTTTGTGGATTCTTCTACAGTGGGTGTCTGTTGCGGTAACGATGAATGAACAGCACGCGCCACACTCGTTTTAATATCGACATAAATGTTCAGAACTAAATATATCAACTTAAACCTTGCCTCGTCCGTAGCTTCGCTGCCATCAATCTGCTCCGCTGGCTAACTTTATACCTTTCGTCCCATCGTCGGTTCGCCACCACCCCTTCACTATCAGTTCCCACGCGCCACTCTACACTCTCGACGGCAACGAGTCACAAACGCAAAATACAACATCATAAACTAACAAAATCGAACCAATATTAGAATGATCATAAAACACAACAAGTCAACGACAGCCTTTTATATCGTGACACAGTACTTGTGGAATATTGTATTCTCCACAAAAACACGTTGTTTTTCATCCCGAGTTCACTCAGATAATCCTCTAGGTTATTACTGATTATTTCCGTCATTTCTTGACACCATAACGATAAGGTCCATTTTTTCCTTGTATTCTTAAGCCTGTTCAGACTGCGACAAATACCAGTGCAGGACGTTATTTGAGTAACAGATATTTCATATCGGTAATATGCACGTGCCATGACACTGCGCTTATCTTGTATTCTCGAAGCACGTGACACTCGGGTGGTCATAAACTCCTGCGGCACGTGCACGACGCTCTCTCTAATCTAGTAGCGTTGTAGACTTATAAAAAAAAATCTTCGCTGATGGCTAAAGCACTCTTATGTAACAACGTTGTCATATTGGCCCGCTCACGTGTCAGTTACTTGTCCAACAGCCGTATGGCGTTGTTGGAACTGCCACAAATTTCTGTGTTAAATGTGTGTCTGTTTCCCGGCACGCGAGACTCGGACATGAAAGTGGTATTTAACAACAAACAAATGCTTCAGAAACAATAAGTTATGAGACAATCAGCTCATATATTTGTAATAGCTTCCTGATATTTACTCACGAGAATGTTACATACAATGAACAATAATTCATGTTAAAAATACATTGTATTTAAAGACAAACGGGCTTGAAAATAGTAGGGGCAGTTTTGATACGTCCATTTGTTTTTAGAGCAAAGCTGTTTCTACCGCGGGAATCGAATTCCGGATTTTACATTCGTAGGTCCCTAAAGTTGTCGCTGTCCCACCGGGCAACAATTGTGATATGTGTTTTAATAAATATTTAAAGTAATTTAAATATATAATTTTCATTCGTAGGTCCGTAAACTTGTCGCTGTCCCACCAGGCAACAATTGTGATATGTGTCTTAATAAATACTCAAAGTAATTTAAAGATATAATTTTACATTCGTAGGTCCCTAAACTTGTCGCTGTCCCACCGGGCAACAATTGTGATATGTGTGTTAATAAATACTCAAAGTAATTTAAAGATATAATTTTACATTCGTAGGTCCCTAAACTTGTCGCTGTTCCACCGGGCAACAATTGTGATATGTGTTTTAATAAATACCCAAAGTAATTTAAAGATATAATTTTCATTCGTAGGTCCCTAAAGTTGTAGCTGTCCCACCGGGCAACAATTGGGATATGTGACATGGCCATATTTTTCAAAATAGAAGCAAGAAATCAAGGCGAAACGATTTGATGCGCAATACACACGCAATGTGAGTTCACCGTTACGCTTATGGCGTAGAGCTAGAAATGGTTTTCTAAGTTTATAGACGAATAAAAAATATATAAAGCTTAAAAATTACATGTTGTAAGCTTTGAGGTTCGAATATTATAATACTCGACGTTTATAGATAACGATCTCTCTCGTTATACACTAAATCATTGTGTGTTTTATGGGGAGGGGACGCGTGAGAAGCGTCAGGAAAACTTTTCATCTTTCATTTTTGTTAACTCTCAGTGGTACAGGGGTATGTCTGCGGACTTACAACGCTAGAAACCGGGTTTCGATATCCGTGGTGGGCAGAGCACAGTTAGCCCATTTGTGCTTATCTCAAACAAACAAACAAAGATCGTTTATATTATAATCTAAGTTTATTGTTGTCATCATTGTCTGTACATGTATATCACGGCTTAAGGGAGTTCAACGTTTTCGCTGGGGGTAACCGTTTTTTTGGGGGGGGGGATTACTACACAAAAGAAAAGGGGGACCTCACCTAAAAAATTTGAGAAACATAATGTAATATTCTGTATAATAAAAGATGAATAAATTGGAACTATTGGCTTTCT
>NW_013679520.1:0-636 GCF_000517525.1 Limulus polyphemus
CCGGCCTTGTTCACAATGGGGAACAGCTGGGATTGTTTAAGTCGAAATTTATGCGTGTTCTTTTTTAACCCTAAACTTACAAATGGAGTCCATATAAGTTTTCCATCTTTTTAAACACATTTTTGTAAACTTTTTGGGTTACATATAATGCCAATCTGGTTTTAAAATTCCACGCAAGGCTTAGCTCCTAAGATGTTTGTTCAGGTAAATATTGTTTCATTGTGTAAAAACGTTTTGAACACTAGAAATAAAAAATAATTTCAACAATTTTTACACCATAACCTAAGCCTAAATACTAGGAAGTTTTTCTTAAGTTAAAAATTGTTACGAACAAATCAACTTCATTGGAAGGATTGAAAACTTAAACAACGTTATATCTTTACCCTATGTATTTTTATTGAAATTATGGATTAATTAATATGTTTAATTATTTGTTGTTGCTGAGACAATGCTTATTTCGAAATACACAAAACCAACTTGTTATTCCGACAAGTTATTTTTAGTGAGACACTGATTCGTTAGATATGCATAAATCAAAACCTTTTTAAGTTAGTCAACATTTTGGACAAAAAACAAAAATTAAATGTGTGTGTGTGTGTCAATACACTTGCTAATGCAAAGTTAAGTTTCGGAATT
>NW_013679520.1:646-2721 GCF_000517525.1 Limulus polyphemus
TAGATATGCATAAATCAAAACCATTTTAAGTTAGTCAACATTTTGGACAAAAAACAAAAATTAAATGTGTGTGTGTCAATACACTTGCTAATGCAAAGTTAAGTTTCGGAATTCATAAGCAGTGTCTTTACTAAAATGTGTTGAATATTGAGTCTAAAGTGGACAAGAATTCTGGGTGAAACTTTGCTTTTTATTGGAACATGTCATTCAAGAATAAGACTGACTAGTATGTTTACAGTAAATTGAGGATACAAACTGAGCAACGAACAATTACACAAACATCAATGACTAAAACATACTACTTATATATACCACTTAATACAGATTTACACACGAAAATCTCATTAACACAGCTGCTTACAATTCAGGTTGGATTGTAAAGTTCCAGACAAAATTAGATCAAGAGCAAACAAACTACAGAAACAGAAATACAAAAGTTGTTTCTGCTAATTGCATCTATGTAATACCTTTCATAAATCAGAAAATATTAAATAATTACACACACTTTTCCAAGATTCATAGGAGAGAAAACAAAAACAAGTCCATACAAACTATACTTGCTGGTTTTGTGTAAAACATTCCACATAAATGGAATTTAAACCTTAAATAGTTCTTTCATGGATTTCATCAACACTGAATAGCAGGTTATTTCAAATTTAAAAAAGGTGTAATTCTCAACCTTTTATCGCTGTCAGTAATAGGAAAAGAACATTTAACAAACTTTATCAGAACACACGGCTATTAAAACATATTAACATTCATGTTGGTGTAGATTGCCCAATGAAAGATCTTTATCCAATTTGATATTACATCATTATGATCTCTGAACTCATTACAGTATTTTTCTGCTAGATTCCACTATATTAAACAAAGCTTGTATACAAATACATTTGTCAAATTCAGCTGTTTGCATTTTTCAACAGTTTATCTCGAGAATCGAGGAAAAACAATGCTAAGTGATAAAGTTCCAAAAGAGTCTTGTTTATTAAGTAATCAATATCTTTCTGCTAAGAGTAAACAATACACATCAGAAACTTTTTCCAACAGGATAACTAAAATTATAATTTTAATACCAACAGAATCCCGTATATTTCAGGATATACCCTCCACGCAGCTCTGTAATTACGCTAGTAATTACAGCACCAGAAAGAGAAAGATTTATATTTATGAAAACTGGTAATTTTTTAAACAAGCAGAAAATTTTATAAAAAGAAATAAAACAGGGTGAGAAGGGTTTCACGTAGGGTTCCTTAAATATCACTACCAACAATGAGTAAATCGTTATATATATATTTACTCGTACTTAGTACGCCTTTAACTTGAATCCAAACAAACAGAATCTTTAAGGCTTAGCTATTTATAATGAAATATGTACTAGAATATTCTGAAACATTTTCTTTCTGATACAATTTTGAAAACTACTGTTCATAAATACCTGCAATAAAATCACAGGTCGCTCCAGTTGCAACTTGTAAGATACCAACACACGAGAACGAAAAAAACTCCTGGTGGCAAGAAAATCCACAAAAGTTTAGAGGAGAAACTAAATTTATAAAATCAAACACTTATCATTTGTATTTACTTTAAACCGATCAATTTGGAATAACGCGAGTACTATCAATTCAACCATATTTTTGGTGGGAGGAAGAATGATGCTTTTCTTTCAAATGACTCCTCCAAATTGTTCTACTTTTGTGCTGAGAGTTAAAACAAAGTTCATCAGGTGTTCCTTATAGAATATTTTTACCCAAAATATTTGGCTATAAATCAAAAACTCAAAACAACACCAGCAGATAATGGGTGTGATATAAAAAACAGTTACAACTGTAACCGCATGCTTCTTTCCGGTTCTAACACAGCTTTCCACAGTTACAACTGTAACCGCATGCTTCTTTCCGGTTCTAACACAGCTTTCCACAGTTACAACTGTAACCGCATGCTTCTTTCCGGTTCTAACACAGCTTTCCACAGTTACAACTGTAACCGCATGCTTCTTTCCGGTTCTAACACAGCTTTCCGCAGTTACAACTGTAACCGCATGCTTCTTTCCGGTTCTAACACAGCTTTCCACAGTT
>NW_013679520.1:3744-7994 GCF_000517525.1 Limulus polyphemus
GCATGCTTCTTTCCAGTTCTAACACAGCTTTCCACAGTTACAACTGTAACCGCATGCTTCTTTCCGGTTATAACACAGCTTTCCACAGTTACAACTGTAACCACATGCTTCTTTCCGGTTCTAACACAGCTTTCCACAGTTACAACTGTAACCGCATGCTTCTTTCCGGTTCTAACACAGCTTTCCACAGTTACAACTGTAACCGCATGCTTCTTTCCGGTTATAACACAGCTTTCCACAGTTACAACTGTAACCGCATGCTTCTTTCCGGTTATAACACAGCTTTCCACAGTTACAACTGTAACCACATGCTTCTTTCCGGTTCTAACACAGCTTTCCAATGAGAGGATTACAATTCATCACCTTGGACATTATCCACAAAAAGGGAATACTAGCATAGTTTTTCAGATAAATTACTAAAATAAAGAAATGTACAAATACAACCCTAACTGTTTAAGAAAAGTACTTATAGTGCTATGACCCTAATCGCACTTGTGAAAAAAAATTATATATATATAACCAACATCAAACTCATTTAAATAAATTTGATAATTAATTACTAGAGTAAATGTAGGGAAGAGGAGGAAAAATAAAATCTTTTTTTGCCAGTTTTTAGCCTTATAATAGTAATAAAGAGACTACAACTTCAGCATTTGCTTGAATTCTACAGAAAGATAGTCTACCCCAGTTAGTTGCTTTCTCCCTTAGTTCAGTTTACTTTCCCATTTCAAACATTATATGTACTTTGTGTGTATCTTCTTTTGATTATTTTTATTTTGTACTAAACAAAACCATCAGTATGTATATTGTGCACATAATCTTGTACTGAATCAATGGTGTATATCATCAAAACTGAAAGAAATACCGTATTCCGATACGGTTTCTTCTTAAGCATAGTCCTGCTTCCCATGATGTGTAGCAACCTGTATCTATAGTCTTGATAAAAACAATAAAATTACATGAGGTGCATTTATTTGTCATTGTGCTTAATTCTTCAACTAAACATGGGAGAATAAAGATGAAAGCTTCATTATTTGGCATCAGTTGTTTTTCCCAAGTCACGTTGTTTCATGAACTTTATTGTCTGTGAACTGGGTTGTGTTTTCCCTCGATGAGTGCTGTAAAGTTTTTGAAACAAATTCTTGTTTTACCAGACCAAAAAACTTGTCTTTATCGCCAGCTGCATAGCTGTGAGAATCAAAATTATACATCAAACCCAAAACCACGTTTAATGCCGACATATCGTAGCGATGACAACCTGAATATCTATATAAAGGCTTTTTGTTGAACCTACAGCCAAACCGTTGAGAACCAATAGGAGCAATACAGTCCAACGTAAGAGCACACCGAACCCATGGCAGCATTAACCTGTAATGAACAGTTTCCGTGTTGTACAGAATTAAATGACTAGACTCAACCATGCGGTGGAAATAGTAGTAAACCTGTGATACCCGGAAGTAATCGAACATTTTTTGATGTGTTAAAGACGACGTTGGATGATCAACTTTCCACATCACCAAACCATCTCTTTCTGCTCTCTTCAACAGATGACTAGGCAGTCTTTTTTTAAAGGTATACTGAATATCCAACCACAGCACGGCTCCAACCTTATTCAATACTTCCTGTAAAAAACAAAATTCTTACAGTTATATTGAATTATATTGTAAGAACCCTTTACTTATATGAAGGTAGCTTAATTACTTAATAAAACAAGCTTTTGTTGACAATAAAGATGTAAAAAATCTTCACCTTTAAATAACAAATAGTGATTTTTTTTCCATTAAGTTTTTAACATCTAACCTGATCATACCTTTTCTAAGTTTACAACTAACATTTTCCTTTCATTTTTATTGTGAAACATTGGTATGATATCTTACATTACAAATGGCATGACTTTCAACTAGACTTACAGACCATCATCTACTTAATTATGTGGTTCTATCAGCTGTAATACAGACCATTATCTACTTAATTACACGGTTCTATCAGCAGTAGTACAGACCATTATCTACTTAATTACATGGTTCTATCAGCTGTAATACAGACCATTATCTACTTAATTACATGATTCTATCAACATGTAATTAAGTAGACGATGGTCTGTATTACAGCTGATAGAACCATGTAATTAAGTAGATGATGGTCTGTACTACTGGTTCTATCAGCTGTAATACAGACCATTATCTACTTAATTACAAGGTTCTATCAGCAGTAGTACAGACCATCATCTACTTAATTACATGGTTCTATCAGCTGTAATACAGACCATCGTCTACTTAAGTAGATACTCTCTTTGAAACCATGTTACCTCAGTGAAATTGGTTGACACCATAGTTTTGGTTTTTGAGTTATGTAATAAAAAAGAAGCAGAAGAAAGAACAAGATATTCAATCTTTTTACAATGATATTTACAGACATTCCCAGATATTGTTATAAAAGGAAACACTGTATAGTATTGTGAAGTTCCGATGACCTATCGAGGAGATATTTAAAATACCATTTCGATTAACAATCCGAGCCATCCCTACATAGGCAGTGCTGCCACCTGCCTGATACATGGTCAATAAGACTAAGGAGTTTGACTGATTCACTAACTTTCGTATTTATTGTTTGAGTCAGGCGTTTTCATCTTGTGTGTTAAAGTAAGCTAAGTAATTATCTGTTATAATTACATGTAAATTCAAAGAACTTATTAACTGATTAACTTATTCTATACTGACTATTTAATATTTCATGTTTAGCCACCTTCTTTAAAAAATGTCCAGTATAATCTTATATAAAAGGTTATCTATCTTATGTAGGTAGTAATGTTATTATTGTAATGTAGTAGTCTGAAGATTGTTGTTGGCACTTTAGGAGTCAACCATTAAGTCCTGTGTAGACTAGGTCGTGTCTACCCATTCATGCAGTGGAAGAAAATCATTAAGGGAATTGATAGTATCAAAACATCATCTTTCTTGTGTACTTAACGGTAAGTGTGGTACTTAATGGTAACACATACTTAATGGTAACAGTGGTAGGACTAGAGGACATGTACTTAATGGTAAGAGTGGTAGGACTAGAGGACACATAGTTAACGGTAAGAGTGGTAGAACTAGAGGACATATCTAGTCCTACCACTCTTACCGTTAAGTACGTGCCCTCTAGTCCTACCACTCTTACCGTTAAGTACGTGCCCTCTAGTTCTACCACTCTTACTGTTAAGTATGTGTCCTCTAGTCCTACCACTCTTACCATTAAGTACGTGTCCTCTAGTCCTACCACTGTTACCGTTAAGTACGTGCCCTCTAGTCCTACCACTGTTACCGTTAAGTACGTGCCCTCTAGTCCTACCACTGTTACCGTTAAGTACGTGCCCTCTAGTCCTACCTCTGTTACCATTAAGTATGTGTCCTCTAGTTCTACCACTCTTACCGTTAAGTATGTGTCCTCTAGTTCTACCACTCTTACTGTTTAGTACGTGTCCTCTAGTTCTACCACTCTTACCATTAAGTACGTGCCCTCTAGTCCTACCTCTGTTACCATTAAGTACTCTTACTGTTTAGTATGTGTCCTCTAGTTCTACCACTCTACAGTTAAGTACGTGCCCAGACCAGACTATGTGGTGTGTCGAATGAGCACCTTTAAGTTATTTTTTCACTAAGTAACAAGATTAGAATTTAAAAATTACCAGTGAGGTTTGCTTCATGGGGATATAAAACATGGGTTCACTCAAACCACAAGTTTTCTCAAATAAATTCTTTTCCATTTACCTCAAGCCTGATGAGTAGTCTGTATTCTAACTCAAAATCAACAACAAAACTATATGCAGCCCTTCCAAAGATTGGTTGTGTTATGTTCGCTTAACAAACCTGGAAGCTTAAGACATAATATAAAATAGAATTTAAGGACAGCAATGGACCTGTTTGTCCATCTAAGCCATCCCAGTCACTAAATTGAACTCTTAAAACACAGTAAAAGTCGGCCCTTATCATTCAAATATTTATCAGGCTGTTCCTTAAACTTCGTTAAGTTTACTGCTTCGACCACATCTCATTCCAAGTTGTTGTTTTTTTTAGAAAAAAAAATGTCTTAGCTGAGCATTACCCATTACCTTGTGTCCTCTAGTTCTACCACTCTTACCATTAAGTATGTGTCCTCTAGTTCTACCAGATGTGGGCCAGATTCTGAAGTGAACTTGTGGAACATCTAAAATATCATTCAAGACCAAACTTGGACCAGATTCACACATACCTCTGTACCTATATTTT
>NW_013679521.1:0-989 GCF_000517525.1 Limulus polyphemus
TAGTCCAGACTTCTAACAACATTCCACCATCTACTCTTGATGGTTAGGATGATACAGTCATATCTAGAATGCTATCCAATTTGAATTCCACCCCAGTTATATGTTGTTGTTGTTTTAGCACAAAGCTACACAATGAGCTATATGAGCTGTGTCCACCTCAGGGAATCTTACCGTAGAATTCAACTCCAGGTTTACAGCTGTAGCGAGTTGCTTATGAACAAGCAGCTTCTCCTTGAAAGTCAGCGGTGGGGCGTGTAAAATCCTAAGTGACGGATACATTACCGATGTACGATTTTTTAAAATTTAAAATTTATATGCGTTAAAATGTGGTTAACTGTTTATATCTGTTATTGCCGAAGTCTTTGATTCCTCAGACTTTAAATTATACTGTTTCCATGTTTGATAGACCAGACTATATTCACTTTCTTATTATGTGTCTAAGTGTATTAGCATATCAAGAAGTACTGTGGTGTTTCTCCTATTGTCTGATCTCCTCTGTGACTCAGCTAAAAATAGGGTTTCGATACCTGCGGTGGGCACAGCACAGGTAACAATTGTGTAGATTTGCGCTTAAACATTGTCCGTCTTTATATAAATCAGTATTGTAGCCCCATCTATACACTATAAAGCGAACTAATATTCTATTAATTGTCAAAACTTTGACTTAAAAACGTCTTTAAAACAATGAAATACAACCTTCTTATGTAGTTTTTGTTGGGACATTGTTTTATTTATAAAATTGTTGACTTAAAATAAAAAATAAGAAACCAACTCTAAATTTCGATCTATCGGTAGTTGTGTGTGAGCAACTATATTATTTTGAAGAAATAAAGTCAAATCGAGCCTGAATATTTATACCTTCCGCGATCTAACCCATATAGATTATTTGAATATTCATTTCTTCTCTGATCCTGTTATCTTCGAATATAACGTAAAGCAGCAGTATCCAGAGTTAAAAGAAAAATATATATTTAATAATACGTGACTTG
>NW_013679521.1:1822-4847 GCF_000517525.1 Limulus polyphemus
GGGCTATCTGTGCTCTGCCCACCATGGGTATCGAAACCCGGATTCTAGTGTTGTAAGTCCGCAGACATACCGCTGTGCCACTGGGGGGCCTAATTAACAGAAATTACCGAAATAAAATGTGGTCAACGAACACGAGAACATTAAATCTTTCTTTATTATTTTACAACATTCATTCAAATGTTTCAAATAATTCTCGTAATTTATTTTCAAGATATTCTTCCAAGTGGGTCTCTTCAAATAGTAAGTTTTAACGCGTTAAAGATAGTAAGTTATTTGAAATAACTTAGATCGCCTGATTATCGTTTAGAAAATTTGCGTTGCATGTTCGTTGTCAAGAAAAGCCACTTTTACAGGGGGAGGGAGGCTCATCAGTTTAGTTTGTTTGTTTGTAATTAAGCACAAAACTATACAATGGGCTATCCGTGCTCTGCCCACGACGGGTATCGAAACCCAGATTCTAGCGTTGTAAGTCTGCAGACATACCGCTGTGCCACTGGGGGACAAGCAGTTTAATTCAGGGAAGTCATTAAGTGGAACATTTAGCCTTGGGAATATAAGGAATAATTATTAACTGTGGAATGTAAACCACTTATTGCTGTTATTGATCTATCTTTCTGGGCTGGGCGTGACCGAGTATTTAGCGTGCCGAACAGAGAATCTATGGTCACATGTTTCGCCCAAAATAAAAAATACAAATCGTGAGCAGCAGTTTGAGTTAAACCCTCCAATTCTATTAAAAAAGTTGGCGGTGGGTGCTGTTAACTAGCTAGCTTCTCTGCAACATTTGAGCTCAAAATTAGGGACGACTAGCGCAAATAGCTTTTTTGCGCGAATATCGAATCAAACTATTCATCCATAAAGGTTTAACCTTTACAAAAAAAAAATTTGGAGAAATTATTTCTAAAAAAAAGTAGTTTTTTTTATCGTCTTTCTATTTCTAGAAAGCCAATAAATTAAAAGCATTCCACAGAGAAGTCTTCTAACTTACAAAACCATGTTATCCATAAAAGCTAAAGAAGCCAATTAATCTTGATTACGATTCAATGCGCATCATGAATATATATATATATATAATATGGATATAGCTACGTGTCTGGTCACCATGCGACCTCACCACAAACCTAGCACGCATAAAATTAATAGTGAAGTACTTTCTGGTGTACAGTGAGAGAATATTAGTTTGTCTGTATACATTTCTGAAATTTCATTATTTCTAACTCTATATGGTGGATGATAAGGATTTTATTAATATTAATTTTGTATTTTTTTTTTGGCTTTAAATTTATAATATTGTTGATATTTTTTCTTAAAACTACTTATTGCACGATACGATCATGAACAGCCAAATTAAAGAGATCTGGTGTGATTTGGTTTCAATTTCATGCAAAGATACTCGAGGGCTATCTGCGCTAGCCGTCCGTAATTTTGAAGTGATAGACTAGATGGAAGGCAGCTAGCTAGTGAACACCACTCACCGCCAACTCTTTGGCTACTCTTTTACCAACGGATAGTGGAGTTGACCGTCGCATTATAACGCCTGTACGGCGGAAAGGACGAGCCTTTTCAGTGACAGGGATTTGAAGCTGCGACCTGCGGGTTGCGAGTCGAGCGCCCTAACCACCAGGCCATACCAAGCCTAATGAGACCTTCCGTATAAGTAATCATTTTGTCAGTACACTGTAAGTATTGTTGTAACTCTAGCATTTCAACTACTTGTTACTACAGTAGTAAAATGCTCGTCTTCTAACGAGTGTTAAAAAGAAAAGTATGTTTCTTAAAATAATATAAACTCCACAAAATGATCACTCTTTTTCTCACAATTTGTTTCTGTTTTAAATTTTCTCGTAACACAGTAGAACAGATTAGATTAGAATTATATTAACGTGTGATAGATACTAAGCAAGCTAGCTCCAGATCAGGTCAACTATGAAACACTGCAAAGAGGACAGACGATCGTAGAAACTCGCAGACAGAAACACAAATACCTATACATATATATAGAGGTACTCAGGCAAAAATTCTTAGGTGACTGACTAGGTTTTCAACATTATAAATGTTTAATGGTAGTATTTCTGTTCCTCGGTGTCTTACTCCGCCCTAACGACAAATGTTATGGTACATAGCTTGGGTCACGATATCCCATGTTTATGTCCGTACTTGAAACTGTACTGCGTGACTTCGCAGAAACAGCTCATGAATTCGCCTATTCAACCACTTTGTTCACCCACTGGAACGAGAAGGAAAGTTTGTGACAAGAAAATAGCAGCAAGCAGTGATGTAATCAAGCAACCGTGAACTCTCGTTTCTACAGATATGTAACGAATAGCTTTTCTGGCACGGAAAGCTCATGTATTATTGATAACAAGTCTGTACATACTTGCTAAACAGAAATTGAAGAGCTGCGCCATCTGTCGGAAAAAAATGACTTATTTAGACCAGTAATACCCTACATACACATTAAGTAGATCAGTATCTACTGCAATATACTGAACGTATGATAATATGTGCGTAATATAAATATCTTGTTGTATAAATGAACTATCTTAGAACATGTGCATTTACGCGAATAAACTTTTCTCAAATATCAGGCAACCAGATAATTACATTTACATCCATCATTTTATTGTAACCGCGTGAAAGAAAAATTGTAATACTTTTCAAAGGTCTAAGGAACAGCAAGTCGAACGACTTCTATCCCTATGCAGATTAAACTATAACACGTTATCTCTACAATAACAACCTTTAACTGTAGCGTTATCTTATTGTTTGTTGTTAGTTAGATACAATACTATATAACAATATAAGAATATCAATAATAATTAGAATACTTAACACTGTCTTCTATCGCTGGTGAAAAAAAAAGCTCTAAATATCCATGTATATCTGTCTCTTAAATGTTTATAAATGTAATATTGAGATATTAGCAGCAAAGAACTAAACAAAGGTTGTACAGACAAGATAACATAACACGATTAACCATGAAGTTAAAGTCGAGTCTTTAATCTAGACGAATGTAATGTTGATA
>NW_013679521.1:5845-8790 GCF_000517525.1 Limulus polyphemus
AAAAATTAGTTAATCAGCTCATTTTTGTACTTAAGTAAATTGACAAATGAAACTTTCTTCCTGGTTGATATTTGGTAATCTTAGCTGAAAGTTTTCAATTTCTTTGCACAGCTTCATTAATTTCCCACAGGAATCCCTTTTGGTTATAGTTATTTTTTATTCTAGTAATGTACTGTAAAACTACGCTTTACACTGGGCGGGGCCGCAATAAAGTTGTCACGCCAAAAAGATATTGAGTTAGTTAAAAAAATAAGGGCGTTTGCTCTCTAGTTGATCTTTATAATAGTTTGAAATCCATAAGCAAAAATTTCAAATAACTGTTACATTTCTTAGACATACACTGTCTAATGCTAATATTATGCTATAAATACCCATATCTGTTCAGAAGTATTTTTTTCTTCTTTTTTTTTTGTCGTAAAGCTATACAGTGGGCTATTTGCCCTCTTTAAGTCAACCACGCTGTATATTAATGTAATGACATCAGAAAAATCATTATGTAAAATGATTTATGCAAAGCTTAAAATGTTAAACATACTTGAGCCCATTGTTTTAGTTCTACATATTGTTCACTGAACATACTCCTACTAAAAAAAATAACGCTAAAATTTTAGTTTCGATATCCCTGGTGGGTACAGCATAGATAGTCCGTTGTTATAGCTTTGCGCTTACCAACAAACAAACCAAATATGCATTTTGATGGACTCTAAGAATGCTAAGACGTTCCTTCGAATGGGATTTAAAAAAACAGTATTGTAATTTATACTGTTGACTGCAGCTTATAACGAAGCATAATATTCAATAAATGTAACTCTTTTTGGATATCACCAGTAAATATCATAGTAACAAATAATAATTATTGTGCTTGTGAATAAGGGGACTTATTTTCGTTATGTATCATAAAACTTGAAACCACAATACTCAATTTCTCTCATAAAATTGGTTCAATCTGCTCTCAAAGAGAATACAAATATGTGAAATATGTAAAACTAAGGGGGGGGCACTCAGTAGAGTAGGCTCTCAAAAAATTGAACCCACAATACTCAAGTTCTTTCATAAAACTGGTTCAATCTGGTCTCAAAGAGAATACAAATATGTGAAACTAATGGGGGGGGGCACTCAGTAGAGTAGGCTCTCAAAAAATTGAAATAGTGTCCGTATGTCCGTCGTTATCAACGGACACAAACCATTTATGGCCAGACATATGTCCATCAAGTCTCATCAAAATCCGATAATTTTTGAGTGAGTTATAGATCAAAAACAGTATGAAAAATCGGCCGCCATGTTTTAACAGATAGGGAATTTTTTTTTTTACCCAGACCACCCGAAAACTAACCACTTCTAAGTTGGGTCATAGTCCAAATGTGTATCAACTTTCGTAAATCCATTTAGCCGTTTTAGAGACGTTTTGCTAATAAACACACACACAAATACCCACACAGGAATGAAAACATAACCTCCGTCCACTTTGGTAGTGGAGGTAAATATTTTAATGAAAGAATTTAGGCCATTATTTGTACGCTTGTGGCACCATCTGTTGTCTTAATTGTGACTTACTTGGCATCAATAAAATTTTATTACATTGCATATTCTTTTTTGTTGTTTTCTTATTTTACACATTTTTATTGAAGTGAAGCGTTTTTAACTGATACTCATTATAAAAAGAAATGTTATATTCATTCAAATAACAACCACAATGTTTCGAATATCAAATTAAAAGAAACAAGCGTAAATAATATATAGCATATTTTTATTTGTATATCTATTCAAACATATCTAATCTATGTTTATACCTGATACAGTTATGAACTTTTCTGTTTCTGTTTATTTTTATGCTATACGTATACGATTATATTTCAAGTAACAGTTACGGATGTTTTGAGTTTTGTTTTTTAACTTATTATATAGTAACCTAAATCAATTTAGGTGTGTCATTAATACTACGGTATTGCACTTAATTCATTATTCGATATTTTCAGATTTTAAAAGCGTCAGTAACTCTGGTATCCTTTACTAGATACGTCGACCGGTTTGTTACTTTTGATCAGAACAGTCGACTCAAATTTCTTTTGTACTAGAGATGTTTGGTTAGTATCTCATCTTGTGGAATAGGATTAATCCACTTAGATCTAACCTCGCAAGCATTGAGACGCCCCGCACGGCCATAACATTCGTTCAGAACTCTACGTACCTAGCCTCTTACATGAGCAGTCTACCTTTACATATATAAATACAAAATACCACAACTAAAAAAAAGGTTTCGTACACAAAGCATGAGTTTCTGTCCTAGTAGTAATTAAAATATTGGAAATCTAAGAATTGACCTAACGCTATAAGTAGTTGTTCGATGGTATTTACACTCAATTGTTTTAAATCTACGCTTCATTAACTTGTATAGTTAAAGAATTCTGAAAAACTGAATATTCAACATACAATGTTTTAAAAAATACTGACCATCCAATAAAACACGTGCAGCTAATTTCCACGTGCAGTTTTCAGTCATAAATAGTACACTGTTCTGTTACTACCCGTTAAGTTAATTATGATATATTTTTTTTAGATCATACAATCCCATTCATTAAACGTAACAATTATTAAGACACCTTAACTGGAATTTCGCCACGCATTGGACACAAGAGCATCTTCTATGTAACCTATGGAAGCCGGACATTATTACATCTTTTAAGTTTTCAGTAAATATCCATACACAATCACTATCCCTTGAGAGATTCAGTTATTGATATAGTAATTTCAGCCTAAACTTCAAACGTTTACTTGACTTTTAGATTCTAATCGTAAAATAAGATGAAAATAAATGTTTCGTATGTAAAGGTGTTGAAAAGTTTGGTGTCGCAGAAACATAAGGTGTTGAAAAGTTTGGTGTCGCAGAAACAAAAGGTGTTGAAAAGTTTGGTGTCGCAGAAACAAAAGGTGTTGAAAAGTTTGGT
>NW_013679522.1:0-1442 GCF_000517525.1 Limulus polyphemus
AGAGCACAGATAGCCCATTGTGTAGCTTTGTGTATAACTACAAACAACTATTGATACATGACGCCCCCCATTGGCACAGCGGTATGTCTTCGGACTTACAACGCTAAAAACTGGGTTTCGATACCCGTGGTGGGCAGAGCACAGATACCCCATTGTGTAGCTTTGCGCTTAACAACAAGTAAAATCAAACCATTTCTATAGTCCACTGTCGTATGATTGCTGTTAACATTTCTTTATTCTGTTGTTGTATGGTTCTTTTTAACAGAATTACGCCATTGTTTGTTTTTTTTAACTCACAATATAGGTAACTTAGTATATAAAAAAAAAATACACGTGCTGTTTCATACGTTTAATTGCAATTACAAGAAAACCGGTTAAAGATAGAAAACAGTTCATGCATTTTTTACAGAATTACGTTCTTGTTGTGTATATCTTGTTTCGTCAGAATTGACGTAGTTGATAAAAAATAAAGTTTAAGAAAAATATTAAAATACACTGTAAAACAAACTTAATACCTATAAACCGCGCCCCTACACTGTAAAACAACAAAATTAATACCTATAAACCGCGCCCCTACACTGCAAAACAACAAACTTAATACCTATAAACCGCGCCCCTACACTGTAAAACAACAAAATTAATACCTATAAATCGCGCCCCTACACTGTAAAACAACAAACTTAATACCTATAAACCGCGCCCCTACACTGTAAAGCAGCAAACTTAATACCTATAAACCGCGCCCCTACATAACTTGCATCAATAGTGCCCTTGCTTTTCATCACTGCAAGATTTTTTTACCCCTGTAAACACAGATGTAATAAAAACTTTTCCTGAATAGACTTTCGAAGGTACTTCACGATTTACTTATAATTATATATATAGTTCAATAGAGACGGCTGACAGATAGAAAGTTTAATTTAGCTCTCACAAACATGTACAAAAGAGCTGTGGTTAGTACATCCTCGGCCGGAACCAAATAATAACAACAAACTTCCATCACAGTTCAGGATTTTGAAGTGGTTCCTGATGGTCACAAGAACACACCGAATAAGAAGCTGAAGACGAACTGGTAATTGAGTTTTCGACATTCATTAAGAAACGTGCTTACGAAAGCTCCTCTTTATTCTTGGAGAAAAGCACAAAGAGGTCGGTGTAAATAAATCAAGTCGAGTTGGTGTTGAAACATTGTGTGTTATAACCGCTTAATGACGTCCAGTCCACGTGGTGGAACTTTTAATTTATTATGCAGACATTACACATAATAGGAACGGACTCAAGTGTCAAAACCGAATTATAGAACGTGTTTTAATACTATTGAGATGACAATAAAGTGTAAATACTTTTAAGTAAGTTTATCTGGATACCTTATGTATTGGTTGTATTACGGTGTATGTTGTATTGGTTGTATTACGGTGTATGTTGTATTGGTTGTATTACGG
>NW_013679522.1:2031-7545 GCF_000517525.1 Limulus polyphemus
CCACCACCCCTTCACTCACCAAATGCTTCTGTGACTAGTACTTATTTGTATCTTACTTCGGACAGGAAAATTGGAAAAAAATAACATGAAAAGTGCTGCCGTTCATGTGAAATGGGTAAACTGAAACATCATACCCACCACCCCTTCACTCACCAAATGCTTCTGTGACTAGTACTTATTTGTATCTTACTTCGGACGGGAAAATTGGAAAAAATAACATAAAAAGTGCTGCCGTTCATGTGAAATGGGTAAACTGAAACATCATACCCACCACCCCTTCACTCACCAAATGCTTCTGTGACTAGTACTTATTTGTATCTTACTTCGGACAGGAAAATTGGAAAAAATAACATGAAAGTGCTGCCGTTCATGTGAAATGGGTAAACTGAAACATCATACCCACCACCCCTTCACTCACCAAGTGCTTCTGTTCTTGTTAGTTTTTATGAACAATTATTGGTCGCTTTAAAACTAATTCGATTAGGAACTTTAATTAAAACTGAAATCCTGTGAGAAAAAGACGGAAACTTTCATTTTCCTTTGTTTTATTTTCTACAGTAACGCCACCATGAAACGCCAATCAGAATTCGCTCACTCCGTCTCTTCTTTTTGAATTTCAAAATAAATCACTTGGCATGTAAGTGAAAAATCGAACATAAATTCATATCAAGTTATCCTCACTGGATCGATGGTTGACAACACGTAAACAGATCCTCACAGTTTGCTTCTTATTCCACGTGTGTTTTAAATTTACAGTTAATTGAACGAGATCAACCACTGCAAAAGTTCAGTTAAATAACAAAAATCTCGAGGGCTTATAAAGCTAAAATTCGGGGTTCACTTGTGTGGTGGACACGTCGCGTGTAGCCCAATGAGCAGATTTGCGGTAAAAAAAAAGCAACAAAACCACACGAGCGTTTTGGAGGACAGAGACGAGGATGGTATCCACGGTTACTTTATGTAATTAATATTTATTGGCTGCATGATATCCACGATGTCAAATTTTAAGGGACGTGAAAATAGTTATGGGAAGTCTATGGAGGATATCTTACAGTTGTGATGATAGAAATTATCGTGTCATGTGATTTAACAACTGACAGACAAAGGACAGTACTTGGAGAACATACCCGACATCTAATTGATAGACGTACAGACAAAGGACAGTACTTGGAGAACATACCCGACATCTACTTGACAGACAGATACGTAGATAAGAGTATTTGGTGAACATACATAATATTTAATGAACAGCTTGGTTGTAAACATTGAGAGGTTGCACTCGTTGCTAAGGTAACACTCGTATGTTGTAAGAGTGGACTCGTTGCTAAGGTAACACTCGTATGTTGTAAGAGTGGACTCGTTGCTAAGGTAACACTCGTATGTTGTAAGAATGGAGTTATTGCTGGAACTTTTTTAATTTGTTTCCAGGAGCTCTGTAAACGTGGCCTGCACGAGCAAACAAATTATACGTTATTTACATCTACTTTAAAACAAACTGCATAGTAATACATGTTTTTACAGTAAACAAGTCCTGACAGTGATACATATGTTTGTTTATTATCTTACCCGCACACACAGTCTTTTATATCTATCTTTTTTATCTACATCCAACATTTCGGTTCTCCTAAACTCTGTCGGTTTGTTGCCTAACACGGGTTTTCCATTAAATAATTAAGACGTTTAAGTGAAATTAAGTATCTTATAAGCACGTAAAACCTTTTGCGGAAACAAATGTTTTTCGGTGTAGCTTAAAACACCTGGAATATTTCGGTTCAAACGTAATAAAAATAAAACAATATTGGATTTCAGTACGCCTTCACTTCTAAGATTTAGAACTAAATAAAATTTATTTTTAAAGTGGTCTTGTTGAGAAAATATAATGGCTCTAATTAAATTAGGCCCGGTACATAATCGGTAATTTCCAGACTTGCAATGCTAAAATCTGGGGTTTGATTCCTGCGATGAACAGAGAGCAAATAGCCGATTGTGTAGTTTTGCGTTAAAAAACAAAGAACATACACAGGACGCCGTCTATTGACAAACAATCATGGTAACTTTTGATCTTACGGTTTTTTTTTTGTTTTTTTTCAGGTAGAGCGTGACCAAGAGGATATCGTGCAGACTGTAGATCTGAGGGTTCATGGTTCATTGCCAAGAAAAAAAAAAAATAATAATCCGCACTTTGGTGCTCTATAAAAATGTTCGACTTATTAATTATCTGCGTAAAAAGAACTGTAAAAGTCCAAACATAACAAAAAAGCTCAAATATGTAGAGAAAAAAAAAGCTCCTTGATAATCTGGGACATAAAGCATTTTATTTAATTTTTTCTTGTGGGTTTGACTGCTGACCAACTACATATTTGAAGTGAATGTTAACTCCTTTTCAACGTCCAGGCCTCGAAAGTCAATAAGTATTGGCAAGAAACAAAACCAAAACTTACAGGGCGTCCATGAAACATCACAAGCGGATGCAGAAAAACAAAAAAACAGTGAATATTCGAGAAGGGTAGGCACATCCAGACGTTCCAAGGTTTTAACAGATACGACTGGGCTTAGATTATATATTAAAGAAGTAGAAGAAACATGACAGTATCGTGAGCGAGCTTCGTCGTAATTACTGGTAGACTAACAAAAGATTGAACAGAAAAATAAATCATATTTATGGATGAATGAGTCATTTTTCCAAATAAAAATCGGATTGGCCAGAGCCACTTCAGCCGTTATCTGAAAAGAATTCTCTTTTTGTCAAGCGGTAAAACTTACGCATGCTCACTGAACAAGTCTTACAATAGACGAAAAAAAAAAAAAGACACATCAATCAGAGGAAATGCTATGTCACAAAAAACACCAGCAGGGAATTTCACTACTGTGCTCCATCCCTGAACAAGTTGGATGATATTAAAACATCAGTCGCTGGACATACTGTCCAGCAGGAATCTGATGATCTATAGCTGAACAAGAGTATGTACATTCAAACATAAATGCGAGGTTTTTTTCTTTCACGTTTTTTGTTTTAGTCGAAAACAATTTCAGCAACCATCTTCCGGTTATTATTATTTATCTACGGACTAACTTATAACTAATCAATTACTAAGATCACGTTAATCGAGAGACCAATATTATCGATATAAAAACTGTTACAATGGGCAACATTATAACAACACTGTTACAATTTTGGAAAGAAATAAACATTAAAAAGCTTTATTTATTATTCACGACAAATGATTAGGTCCGCTTCCATGCGACTCGATTCAAATCGATTTCTGATGACCCTCTTGTGGTAGTCATGAAAATCGAGATGAAAATCCGGGGTTCGAAACGTGATGTCACCGAATACGGTTCGTATTTTCGTCTGTGGACGCAGTGTAAAAGTGGCAGTCAATCTCACTACTTGGTTCAAAAGAGTCGGACAGAGACCAGGTGGCTGCGAGTCATTAGTTTAAAATTAGCAACGGCTATACCTGAGTTACATCGGTCTTCCTTTAGTCCACATCCGTTATAATGGACCGTTCAGGATGGAAAGTCCAATTCTCATTCCAGTAAGTTATTCAAATAATAAACAATAACACTCCAATATTCCAGCGCCTATGTTTATACCCCCCCCCCCACCACTGGTAAAAGATTAGACCCCTCCTGCGCTAACGTGTAGTGATCTTTTCGTTTCTCCCGCGCAGATAACATGTTAGGGACTGTTCTATTTATTTAGTTTTATATCAGTTAAATATTGTACGACTGGGTACACACCTAGGTGCATCCATTCTTAACTGTGCATCAGCTTGGGTGTCCCCCCCCAGACCTTGTGGTTCATTGAAGATAACATGTTAGGGACTGTTCTATTTATTTAGTTTTATATCAGTTAAATATTGTACGACTGGGTACACACCTAGGTGCATCCATTCTTAACTGTGGTGGAGGGGGGGGGAAGATATATAATGGGGTCAAATCTAAAACTATATTAATGGACGGCATCCCCCCCAGACCTTGTGGTTCATTGAAGATAACTCTTGGTTACGTACAACATGTTCATCATATTTTTATTTTAAGAGTGAACTAAGAAATGAGACGAACTACCGAGGGTATGCACCGTGTGAAAAGTAAACGATGTTTCTGAACATTTCAAGAATCAAATGTATGAAAAAAGAGCAACTGGATGAGCGATCACAATAAGAACCGAAAACCTATCTTCATCTATCACGCCGAAGCCACCTACTGTTAATGTTTTTGGCGTAAAAAAAAAAAAGCTATACTTTTATTTTTCTCGGTCAGTACCTTAGTCGATAATGTCCACTGTGATCCCACTTGTACCATCATCTCCGCAGTGCGCCCTCGCATGGCCTAGTGATTAGGGCGCTCTACTCGCAATATGCGGGTTCGAATCCCCGTCACTGAAAATGCTCGCCATTTCAGTCTTGGGGCATTATAATTTTACAATCAATCCCACTATTCATTGGTAAAAGAGTATCCCAAGAGTTGGCGGTGGGTGGTGTTGACTAGTTGCCTTCCCTCTAGCTTATCACTGCTAAATTAGGATGGCTATCGCAGATAGCCCTCGTGTAGTTTTGCGCGAAATTCAAAACAAACCAAATCAATTTTTAGAGGGGGATTTCCACCTGTTCCCCCTAAAATTAGCGTCCCTACTATTAAAGTATTGACAGACTACACGCGAACTAAAACAAGAGTTCGCCCCCCCCTCTCCTACCGCTCTTCACTCGGGTTATCGAATTCAGCCGTTTTCCAGAAAAGCACGTTTTAGGACAGTGCAGAGGCAGTCGGGAAGAGTAAACCAATCAAGTTAACAATGGAATAGCAAGACTTTCAGTGATTAGGAGTAATGATAACAATTCCATCAAGTGACTTTAGCCAGCCCAGGTTACCAAAGAGATAACATTAGGGTGTCTCTAGAGAGGAAGACTTTTGCTGTTAAACCAAAGTAATTTTTTTGTAGTTTACTAGGACTACGCACGGTTCCTCCCGAGTATGTCGGGTTGAGCATTTGAAGCGTGACAAATGACTGGTTTGAAAGTTTCAAACTACAGTATTACATATACAGATAAATGGTTTTATTAGTGTAGATTCAATCAGGAAAAACAATGGACACTAAGTAGAGATGAAAAAAAAAAAGGCAAGACGGTAGACAGAAACAAAACAAAGTGTAGATACCATCCAGCAAAGTACTGACATTTGTATTTTCGACGGGATCTTCAGCAATACATGGTAAAACGGTCATCAGAGCCTCCAAAATTCAGGCTTAGCCATTCTTAAATTACAGCTGCTGATCGAGGGAAAAACAAATCAGCAGCACCCGCCGCCTACACAGCTACTCTTAATTGAATAACCCGAAGCATGTACAACGGAATGTCGAAAGTTCGAACAATGGACTTTCTAAAGTGCAGTAAGGCGGCATGCAAGCTTCTAAGCCCCACCTCCCACTACTACAAAACAAACTAAAGCTCTAGACCTCACTAAGCAAAACAACTGGTAAAGAAAAATATCCATTAGAAAAAAAAAAAAAAA
>NW_013679523.1:0-3371 GCF_000517525.1 Limulus polyphemus
AGATAATGAGTAATTGAACTGCAGTCAGAAGTATATTGAGCACGTTCGTTGTTATAGCGTTTGTTTAGCGCGATTGTTGAAGTTGAGTGTATCGGTAAAGTTATATTCGGAAAGAATAAACCAGTTTTTATTAAGAAAGAACTTGTGTCGCTTAAGTTTCGTCGGAACAAGTAACGGAAAATCAATTAACAAACGGAGACGTAACAATATTTTCACTTAATTACTTTGTAGTTGCTGACAACATTCGCCCACGTTAAGTTTGTATTTTGCAACTGCATGGTTATTATTACTGCTATACATATGCATGTATTGGTGAAATATCTTCTTGTTTTTTTCACTTCGCTTATAACTTTAAACGGCTGTTAGTCAATTAATGTCAAGTCTATTAAATGTTTAAATACGAATTCCCTTCATTGAATATGATCAAATTTGCCAAACTTTTTTTAAGGCCCTCTAGTGATCACGAGAATTACAGGATGCTGATTGTGATGGCATAATTAGTATATTATAAATACAAACCATCAGCTGTTAAAAAAAGAAAAAATAACAGTTATAATATTACTTTAAAAAAAATCGCGCGAACCTCATTTGTAAGTAGTATGTAATACGCCAGAGTTCTGTCAAACCATCAAAATTCCAACTAGTATTCTGTGTAGACGGCATTTTCGATGCGTTTAGTCCTAGCACCAGGCACTATAGTACTCATTAGACATAATGACATTAATACTAATAATAGTATTAACCTAACACATAATGGATTTTGTTGACAGCTCCAAAAATTAGGCATTATTCCTCTTGGCATAGTTCGGTTTGTTGTGTCAAATAAAGGTATAATCATGCTGCCATTTCTCTGTTCATTAAAAATACAAGGCTCACATTTTGTAAAACTTTATAAATTATTGTCGGCTGTAAAGCGCCCAACGATTGCCTTGACATCTATAAAATATAATTTTAATTTTAGAATAAAAGTTGTGGCTAATTACAGGTTTGTTGGAAGGGCAAGAGATCAGCTATTAGCAACAGCTACCAGTTGTAGATCAACATGCTTGTTTTGGTTTTATTTTTCTGGGTGTTTGCTACACTTTGGGCTTTCAAACATTTCTGATCTAAAGTTGATTCCCTGCGTACTTTCAGCACATAATCAGGATGTACAATTGGGAAGTAAGAGCCTACTTTTCAGGGTATTCCACAGAATATTGTTTATTCTATGGGAAGCTGTACAACTGTTTTTTCGTTTAGGGCTTTTGCTTGTAATTTTTGTCCCAGTGGTTTCTCTCTATCCATTATCCATGATTAGTAAAGTACTTGAAGATTTGTGGTGTAATGTTTTGTTATTATCAATTCAAGCAGCAGGACCAGTGTTCATTAAATTTGGTCAGTGGGCAAGTACCAGAAGAGATATCTTGAGTGAAAACACCTGTAACTATCTTGGTACTTTACAGCGCAATACAAAACCTCATTCGTGGAAGTGTACAACTAAAATATTAACAGAAGCTTTTGGGACAAAATGGATGGACTTTATTGTCTTATTTGAAAATAACAAAGAACCTATTGGATCTGGTTGTGTTGCTCAAGTTTACAAAGCATATATTAACCTTGGTTCATTATCACAATGTGATGATAAGATTATGGAAACAATAAAGAAACAGTACAATGTTACATCAGCTCAAATAGCAGGTAAGCTTGTTTTTGTAATAAAAGGTGAGGTAACTTAGTCGACCAGCCTACCAAAGTCATCCGTTATTCAAAATATAATATTAATGATAAACTTATTTTAAATTTAATTTAACCATAGATGTCCACTTCATATACCTGGCCAACTAAAATATTAAAAAAATTAATATAACATGTTAATGGACAACCATTTAATAAGATTGTACCTATCAAAAAAATATTCTGTTAAAGATCAGGCTTACATCCAAGGGTTACATCTGATGTAATATTCTGTTAAAGATCAGGATTACATCCAAGGGTTACATCTGATGTAATATTCTATAAGTATGTACATCTATTGAGATTGGTTTTAGGGTAAGACAAAATACCTATATGTATATACATCTACTGAGATTGGTTTTAGGGCAAGACAAAATACCTGTATGTATATTACATCAGATGTAACCCTTGGATGTAAACCTGATCTTTAACAGAATATTACATCAGATGTAACCCTTGGATGTAAACCTGATCTTTAATAGGTATTTTGTCTTGCCCTAAAACCAATCTCAGTAGATGTATATACATATAGGTATTTTGTCTTACCTGAAAACCAATCTCAGTAGATGTATATACATACAGGTAATTTGTCTTACCCCAAAACCAATCTGATTAGATATATATACATATAGGTATTTTGTCTTACCCAAAACCAATCTCAATAGATGTACATACTTATAGGTATTTTGTCTTACTCCAAAACGAATCTTAGTAGATGTATATACATATAATATTTCTAAGTTTTTTCACTTTGAGCGCCCCCTACAATCACCAGTTCAAATTCTCAGCTAGTTTCCTCAATGCAATTAATCTCTCATAAAGCATCTTATCAAATGTTTTCCAAAAGTCTAGAAAAACATTAACCATGCTGCCTTCATCCAAAATAGAGAAACCCTATAAAGAGAATCCAGTAAATTGTTAAGACAATATTGACAATCTGTAATTAAATGCAAACTTCACAAATTTAATTGTTACCACTACTAACAACATATGCCAACATCTTGTGAACAACAGAAGCCAAACTGACATTCAAAGCTTTAAGACTTTAATATAAAGCTTTGTAGTCTAACCTACCTTATGTTAACATAACATATAACAATGTTTAGGGACAAGGAATCTATTGATCCATCCTCTAATCTAAACTAAAACTATTAAATAGAAATAATAATATAATAAAACCTCAAAGCTTTCATTCATATACTTATCAAGCTTTCTTTTAAACTCGCTTACATTTACTGCCTCTACAACATCTGAAGGCAAACCATTCCAAAGGCCAACCACCCTGTTAGAAAAATAAAACTGTCTTACCTGAAGATGATTCCTACCTTGCCAAAATTTATACTTGTGTCCCCAAGTCCTACTATTCTCACTGTTAAGTATGAAATAAGATGATACATCAACACTAGCAATCCCCTTTACAATCTTAAACATCTCAATCAGATCCACACTATCTCTTCTTTTTTCAAGATAAAACAATTTGAGAGATTTCAGCCTCTCCTCATATGACAACCCCTCCATCCATCCCAGGCATCATTCTAGTAACCCTTATATGAACCATTTTCAACAATGCAATGTCCTTCCTAAGGTAAGGAGCCCAAGACTGAACACAATATTCTAAGTGTGGCCTAACCAGTGACCTGTACAATAAAATTATAACC
>NW_013679523.1:3573-7157 GCF_000517525.1 Limulus polyphemus
CCAGTGACCTATACAATGAAATTATAACCTCTTTAGACTTGTATTCAATACTTGCCTACCACCAGCAACAGTACACTGCTTGGATGACTTTAGAGACTGATCAATTATTACACCAAGATCTCGTTCCTTCAAAACACTGTTAAGGTTATTCCCATGCCAATTATACTTACAATTCAAATTATGATAACCCAGTAAAGCATTTATTTACAGTTTGACAATATGTCACACCCTATCATGATATTGGAAGATTATGTATCACATTACATAATTTAGTAATTAACGTATCCTTAACTAAAGAATGTATATGTCACAGTTACTCACTATTCTGAGGTGCCACACTCAGTTTATTTATTCTATTAAATCTTGCAAGTTTCAGTTATTCTATTCAAACAACTCTCATGTTTATTTCATATTTTATAATTTGATTTTATTAATAAAAGGATTTCCAAGAGTAATAATAGCTTATTAAAACTGAATAACTTATCAAGTAGAATTCTGTGAGTGAACAAGTTTTACAGCTTACAGTCATGAGGTTAATTTACTATATGTTTAACAGGTTTTACAGTGTATGTATACAAGGTTAGTTGACTATATGTTTAACAGGTTTTACAGCTTACAGTTATGAGGTTAATTTACTATATGTTTAACAGGTTTTACAGTGTATGTATACAAGGTTAGTTGACTATATGTTTAACAGGTTTTACAGCTTACAGTTATGAGGTTAGTTTACTATATGTTTAACAGGTTTTACAGCTTATGTATATAAGGTTAGTTGACTATATGTTTAACAGGTTTTACAGCGTATGTATATAAGGTTAGTTGACTATATGTTTAACAGGTTTTACAGCTTACAGTTATGAGGTTAATTTACTATATGTTTAACAGGTTTTACAGCTTATGTATATAAGGTTAATTGACTATATGTTTAACAGGTTTTACAGTGTATGTATATAAGGTTAGTTGACTATATGTTTAACAGGTTTTACAGCGTATGTATATAAGGTTAGTTGACTATATGTTTAACAGGTTTTACAGCTTATGTATATAAGGTTAATTTACTATATGTTTAACAGGTTTTACAGCATATATATAGAAGGTTAGTTGACTATATGTTTAACAGGTTTTACAGCTTACAGTTATAAGGTTAATTTACTATATGTTTAACAGGTTTTACAGCTTATGTATATAAGGTTAGTTGACTATATGTTTAACAGGTTTTACAGCTTATGTATATAAGATTAGTTGACTATATGTTTAACAGGTTTTACATATATCAGATTAATTGAGTATATGTTTAACAGGTTTTACAGCTTATGCATATCAGGTTAGTTGAGTATGTGTTTTACAGTTATGAGGTTAGTTTACTATATGTTTAACAGGTTTTACAGCTTATGTATATAAGGTTAGTTGACTATATGTTTAACAGTTTACATATATCAGATTAATTGAGTATATGTTTTACAGCTATGAGGTTAGTTCAGTATATGTTTTACAAGTTTTACAGCTTACAGTTATGAGGTTAGTTCAGTATATGTTTTACAAGTTTTACAGCTTACAGTGATGAGGTTAGTTCAGTATATGTTTTACAAGTTTTACAGCTTACAGTTATGAGGTTAGTTCAGTATATGTTTTACAAGTTTTACAGCTTACAGTTATGAGGTTAGTTCAGTATATGTTTTACAGTTATGAGGTTAGTTCAGTATATGTTTAATAGGAGTTGTAGCTCCTAATATTTACTTCCCTCACTACAACTTTTTTCTCTCTCTATATTCTCAGAGCAGCAACTGACAGGCCATCCATTTGTGGACGATCAACCACAATTTGAAGATAGTAATGCTGATAATAATTGTTTCATCCCAGTAGCTATAAAGGTACATGTTGTACAGGTAAAACTTGATTGTATACTAGATATGGAAGTGATATGTTACTAAGGTAGGTCACGTTACAACATTATAACATAACCTACCAATGTAATTTTGACCTAAATTTATACTGGTACATTACATAGGTTGTAGTATGATGGTAGGTCGTTACATCATGTTATACATGTTGCTCATGTTATACAAGTAAATCACATGTTATAGAAATAGATCATATGTTGTATAGGTAGGTCATGATATACAGGTTGATCATATGTTATATAGGTAGATCATGTTATACAGGTATATGTTATACAATATGATTTACCTGTATAACATGACCTACCGATATAACATATGATCTACCTGTATAACATGACTTACCTACTGTATATAACATATGATTTACCTGTATAACATGACCTACCTGTATAACAAATGACCTACCTGTATAACATATGATCTACCTGTATAACATGATCTACCTGTATAACATATCAACCTGTATAGCATGACCTACCTATATAACATATGATCAACCTGTATAGTATGACTTACCTATATAACATATGACCTACCTGTATAGCATGACCTACATATATAACATATGACCTACCTGTATAACATATGATCAACCGTATAAAATATGATCTACCTGTATAAAATATGATCTACCTGTATAACATGACCTACCTATATAACATATGACCTACCTGTATAACATATCATCAACCTGTGTTACATGACCTACCTATATAACATATGATCTACCTCTATAACATGACTTACTTATATAACATCTGATTTACCTGTATAACATGATCTACCTGTATAACATATGATCAACCTGTATAACATGACCTACCTATATAACATATGATCTACCTGTATAACTCCTGGATCAAAACTTGATGAGACGACATATTTTAACATCCCTTGGATCAAAACTTGATGAGACGACATATTTTAACATCCCTTGGATCAAAACTGGGTGAGAGGATGCATTTTAACAATATTTTGGATCAGAAGAACACATTATCAACAATCCTTTCAAACAAACTAGGTGAAATGACACATTCATAACAATCTCCTTGGTCAAAATTGGTTAAAGAACACATTTGTAATCTTGTTTAAAAACAGTTTGACATAAAATTCATACCATTTGTTGAATTCATAGAGAATTCTAAAAATAGCTAATGAATTTTGAACACAAGTTTTGTTTTATGACATTATAGTCTTAGTTTGACCAACCCACAGAATTAGCTACATGATTGACTAATCTACTTTTCTAGCTCATTCTGACAATGTGGATATATTAATTATTTATACACCTTCTAGAGACAAACACTAATGTTTGAATTTTGGAAATGCCCATACAAACATAGCTTTTCACCTACATTTATAGTAAGCAATCTACCTGTATAACCTGACCTACATGTATAACATATGACCTACCTGTATAACATGACCTACCTGTATAAAATATGATCTACCTGTATAACATATGATCTACCTGGATGTTAAAATGTGTTGTCTCACCCAGTTTTGATCCAGGGGATGTTAAAATGTGTTGTCTCACCCAGTTTTGATCCAGAGGATGTTAAAATGTGTCGTCTCATCAAGTTTTGATCCAGGAGATGTTAAAATGTGTTGTCTCACCCAGTTTTGATCCAGAGGATGTTAAAATGTGTCGTCTCATCAAGTTTTGATCCAGGGAATTGTACT
>NW_013679524.1:0-1511 GCF_000517525.1 Limulus polyphemus
TCCAATATATATACATACATATATATATATATATACACACACACACACAAATATACGGGTAATAACATTGGACCAACAGGGTTGGTAAATCACATTCAGAAGAATCTAATATATATACATACATATATATATATATATATACTATCGATGTAGGTCTACACGATGTACTTTGTTTTTTGAAAGTGTTGGTCTGTTGAAGTAGGTCTATACCATTTACATTGTTTTTTTGAAATGTAAATCTATTGAAATAAGTCAACATCCTATATTTTGTTTTTGAAAGTGTTGGAATATTTAAGTAAGTCTACACCACGTAATTTGTTTTTTGAAAGTGTTGGAAAATTGATGTAGCTCTATACCATGTATTTTGTTGTTTTGAAAGTGTTGGAATATTGAAGTAGGTTTACACCAAGTAATTTGTTTTTTTAAGTAGTGGACTATTGAAGAAGGTCTACACCATATTCTTTGTTCTTTGAAAGTGTTAGAATATCAAAGTAGATCTTCATATATTTTTTAAAGTGTTGGATTATTAAAGTAGGTATACAACATATACTTTTTTTTGGAATATCGATGTAGGTTTACACCATATATTTTTTTAAAATGTTGGACTATCAAAGTAGGTGTACCCGACGTATTTTGTATTTTGAAAGTGTTGGAAAATTGAATTAGCTCTACACCATGTATTTTGTTTTTTGAAAGTGTTGGAATATTGAAGAAGGTCTACACCACGTACTTTATTTATTTAAAGTGTTGGAATATCGAAGTAGATCTACACCACGTACTTTGTTTTTGAAAGTGTTGGACTATTGAAGTACATCCAACCGTGTACTTTGTTTTTGGAAAGTGTTGATCTCTTAAAGTAGGTCAACATCATATATTTTGTTTGTTGAAAGTGTTGGAATATCGAAGTTGGTCCATACCTTGTAGTTTGTTTTCCGAACGTGTTGGACTCTCGAAGTACGTGTACACAATCTTCTATGTTTTTTTAAAAGAGTAGGCTATCGACGTAGGTCTACACCATGTACTTTGTTTTTTGAAATGTAGATCTATTGAAATAAGTCAACATCCTATATTTTGTTTTTGAAAGTGTTGGAATATTGAATTAGGTCTACACCATGTAATTTGTTTTTTGAAAGTGTTGGTCTGTTGAAGTAGGTCTATACCATGTACATTGTTTTTTGAAATGTAGATCTATTGAAATAAGTCGACATCCTATATTTTGTTTTTGAAAGTGTTAGAATATTGAAGTAGGTCTACAACATGTAATTTGTTTTTTGAAAGTGTTGGTCTGTTGAAGTAGGTCTATACCATGTACTTTGTTTTTGGAATGTTGATCTATTGAAATAAGTCAACATCCTATATTTTGTTTTTGAAAGTGTTAGAATATTGAAGTAGGTCTACAACATGTAATTTGTTTGTTGATAGTGTTGGTCTGTTGAAGTAGATCTATACCATGTACTTTGTTTTTGGAATGTTGATCTATTGAAATAAGTCAACATCCTATATTTTGTTTT
>NW_013679524.1:2210-5014 GCF_000517525.1 Limulus polyphemus
CAATCTACTTTTTTTTTTAAATGAGTAGGTCATTGAAATAGGTAAACATCATATATTTTCTTTGTTTAAAGTGTTGGAATATCGAAGTAGGTCCACACCGTGTAGTTTGTTTTCCGAAAGTGTTGGACTAACATTGTAAGCCTACACCCCGTAATTTGTTTTTTGAATGTGTTGGACCCTCGAAGTACGTCTACATAATCTATTATGTTTTTGAAAAGAGTAGGCTATCGAAGAAGGTCTATACCATGTAATTTGTTTTTTGAAAGTGTTGGTCTGTTGAAGTAGGTATATACCATGTACTTTGTTTTTGAAATGTTGATCTATTAAAATAAGTCAACATCCTATATTTTGTTTTTTGAAAGTTTTGGACTCTCGAAGTACGTCTACACAATCTACTATGGTTTTTGAAAAGAGTAGGCTATCGAAGTATGTCTATACCATGTACTTTGTTTTTTGAAAATGTTGGAATATCGAAATAGATCTACACCACGTACTTTGTTTTTGAAAGTATTGGAATATTGAATTAGGTCTAGACCATGTAATTTGTTTTTTGAAAGTGTTTGTCGGTTGAAGTAGGTCTATACCATGTACTTTGTTTTTTGAAATGTTTATCTATTGAAATAAGTCAACATCCTATATTTTGTTTTTTGAAGGGTGTTGGAATATTGAAGTAGATCTACACCATGTACTTTGTTTTTCGAAAGTGTTCGTCTGTTGAAGTAGGTCTATACCATGTACTTTATTTTTTGAAACTTTTGGACTCTCGAAGTACGTCTACACAATCTACTATGTTTTTGAAAAGAGTTGGCTATCGAAGTAGGTCTATACCATGCACTTTGTTTTTGAAAGTGTTATAATATCATAGTAGGACTTCATATGTTTTTTTAAATGTTGGAATATTAAAGTAGGTATACAACATATACTTTTTTTTGGAATATCGAAGTAGGTCTACACCATATATTTAGTTTTTATAAAGTGTTGGACTATCAAAGTAGGTGTACCCGACGTATTTTGTTTTTTGAAAGTGTTATGTAGCTCTACATATTTTGTTTGAAAGTGTTGGAATATCGAAGAAGGTCTACACCACGTAATATGTTTTTTTTTTAAGTGGTGGACTATTGAAGAACGTCAACATCATATATTTTCTTTGTTGAAAGTGTTGGAATATCGAAGTAGGTTCACACCGTGTAGTTTGTTTTCCAAAAGTGTTGGACTCTCGAAGCACGTCTACACAATCTACTATGTTTTTTGAAAATAGTAGGCTATCGACGTAGGTCTATACCATGTACTTTGTTTTTTGAAATGTTGATCTATTGAAATAAGTCAACATCCTATATTGAAGTAGGTCTACACCATGTAATCTGTTTTTTGAAAGCGTTAGAATATAAAAGTAGTTCTTCATATGTTTTTTTAAAGTGTTGGATTATTAAAGTAGGTATACAACATATACTTTTTTGTACTCTCGACGTACGTCTACACAATCTACTATGTTTTTTGAAAAGAGTAGGCTATCGAAGTAGGTCTACACCATGTTCTATTTTTTTGAAATGTTGATCTATTGAAATAAGTCAACATCCTATATATTTTTTAAAGTGTTGGAATATTGAAGTAAGTCTACACCGTGTAATTTGTTTTTTGAAAGTGTTGGTCTGTTGAAGTAGGTCTATACCATGTAATTTGTTTTTTGAAATGTTGATCTATTGAAATAAGTCAACATCCTATATTGAAATAGATCTACACCGTGTAGTTTGTTTTCCGAAAATGTTGGACTCTCGACGAATGTCTAAACAATCTACTATGTTTTTTAAAAAGAGTAGGCTATCGACGTAGGTCTACACCATTTTCTTTGTTTTTTGAAAGTGTTGGTCTGTTGAAGTAGGTCTATACAATGTACTTTGTTTTTTGAAATGTTGATCCATTGAAATAAGTCAACATCCTATATTGAAGTAGGTCTACACCATGTAATTTGTGTTTTGAAAGTGTTAGAATATGAAAATAGGTATTCATATGTTTTTTAAAGTGTTGGATTATTAAAGTATGTATACAACATATACTTTTTTTGGAATATCGAAGTAGTTCTACACCACCTACTTTGTTTTTTGAAAAGAGTAGGATTTCGAAGTAGGTCTACACCATGTACTTTGTTTTTTGAAATTTTGATCTATTGAAATAAGTCAACATCCTATATTTTGTTTTTGAAACTGTTAGAATATAAAAGTAGGTTTTCATATGTTTTTTAAAGTGTTGGAATATCAAAGTAAGTCTACACCATGTACTTTTTTTTTGAAAGAGTAGGCTATTGAAATAAGTCAACATCATATATTTTCTTTCTTGAAAGTGTTAGAATTTCGAAAAAGGTCCACACCGTGTAATTTGTTTTCCGAAAGAGTTGTACTAACGAAGTAAGCCTACACCACGTACTTTGTTTTTTGAAAGTTTTGGACTCTCGAAGTACGTCTACACAATCTACTATGTTTTTGAAAAGGGTAGGCTATCGAAGTAGGTCTGTACCATGTACGTTGTTTTTTGAAGTGTTGATCTGTTGAAATAAGTCAACATCCTATATTTTGTTTTTTGAAAGTGTAGAAATATTGAAGTAGATCTACACCACGTACTTTGTTTTTGAAAGTGTTGGAATATTGAAGTAGATCTACACCATGTACTTTGTTTTTGAAAGTGTTGGAATATTGAAGTAGGTCTACACCATGTACTTTGTTTTTTGGAAGTGTTGGACTCACGAAGTACTTCAACACAATCTACTATGTTTTTTGAAAAGAGTAGGCTATCGACGTTGGTCCACACCA
>NW_013679524.1:5036-7671 GCF_000517525.1 Limulus polyphemus
CCTATATTTTGTTTTTTGAAAGTGTAGAAATATTGAAGTAGATCTACACCACGTACTTTGTTTTTGAAAGTGTTGGAATATTGAAGTAGATCTACACCACGTACTTTGTTTTTGAAAGTGTTGGAATATTGAAGTAGGTGTACAACATGTAATTTGTTTTTTTTAAGTAGAGGACTATTGAAGAAGGTATACACCATAAACTTTGTCTTTTGAAAGTGTTAGAATATAAAAGTAGGTCTTCATATGTTTTTTTAAAGTGTTGGATTATTAAAGTAGGTATACAACATATACTTTTTTTGGAATATCGAAGTAGGTCTACACCATACATTTTTTAAATGTTGAACTATCAAAGTACGTGTACCCCAAGTATTTTGTTTTTTGAAAGTGTTGGAATATCGAAGAAGGTCTAAACCATGTACTTTGTTTTTTGGAAGTGTTGGACTCACGTAGTACTTCAATACAATCTACTGTGTTTTCTGAAAAGAGTAGGCTATCGACGTTGGTCTATACCATGTACTTTGTTTTTTGAATGTTGATCTATTGAAATATGTCAAAATCTTATATTTTGTTTTTGAAAGTGTTGGTCTGCTGAAGTAGGTCTATACCATGTTTTTTTTTTGAAATGTTCATCTATTGAAATAAGTTAACATCCTACATTTTGTTTTTTGAAAGTGTTGCAATATTGAAGTAGGTCTATACCATGTAATTTGTTTTTTTAAGTGGAGGACTATTGAAGAAGGTCTACACCATGAACTTTGTTTTTGAAAGTGTTAGAATATAAAAGTAGGTCTTCATATGTTTTTTAAAGTGTTGGATTATTAAAGTAGGTATACACCACGTACTTTATTTATTGAATGTTTTGGTCTCTTGAACTAGGTCTATACCATGTACTTTGTTTTTTGAAAGTGTTGATCTATTGAAGTAGGTCAACATCATATATTTTCTTTGTTGAAAGTGTTGGAATATCGAAGTAGCTCCACACCGTGTAGTTTGTTTTCCGAGAGTGTTGTACTAACGAAGTATTTCTACTTTACCCACTTTGTTTTTTGAAAGTGTTGGAATATCGTAGTAGATCTACACCACGTACTTTGTTTTTCAAAGTGTTGGACTACTGAAGTATGCCTACACCATGTGCTTTGTTTTTTGAAATGTTGATCTATTGAAATAAGTCAATATCCTATATTTTGTTTTTGAAAGTGTTGGTCTTTTGAAGTAATTCTATACCATATACTTTGGTATACTTCAATAATCCCCTTACTTTCAACAAAGAAAATATATATGTTGTTAACCTATTTCAATAGATGAAAACTTTCAAAAAACAAAGTACATTGTATTGACCTACTTCAAGAGACAAACACTTTGAAAAACAAAGCACATAGTGTAGACATACTTCAATAGTCTAACACTATCAAAAGCAAAGAACGTAGTGTAGATCTACTTCGATATTCCAATACTTTCAAAAAACAAAATACATGGTGTACAGCTGCATCAATTTTCCAACACTTTCAAAAACAAAATACGTGGAGTACACCTACTTTGATAGTCCAACACTTTAAAAAACAAAATGTATGGTGTAGACCTACATCGATATTCCAAAAAAAGTATATGTTGTATACCTACTTTAATAATCCAACACTTTAAAAAACATATGAAGACCTACATTGATATTCTAACACTTTCAAAGATCAAAGTATATGGTGTAGACCTTCTTCAATAGTCCACTACTTAAAAAGACAAAGTACGTGGTGTAGATCTACTTCGATATTCCAACACTTTAAAAAACATATGAAGTCCTACTTTGATATTCTAACACTTTCTATATCTACACCATGTACTTTGTTTTTGAAAGTGTTGGAATATTGAAGTAGGTCTACACCATGTACTTTGTTTTTTGGAAGTGTTGGACTCACGAAGTACGTCAACACAATCTACTATGTTTTTTAAAAGAGTAGGCCATTGAAGTATGTCCACACCATGTAGTTGTTTTCGGAAAGTGTTGGACTGTTGAAGTATGTCTACACCATGTGCTTTGTTTTTGAAAGTGTTGATCTGTTGAATTAGGTCAACATCATCTATTTTCTTTGTTGAAAGTGTTGGAATATCGAAGTAAGTCCACACTGTGTAGTTTGGTTCCGAAAGTGTTGGACTAGCGAAGTAAGTCTACACAACGTACTTTGTTTTTTGAAACTGTTGGACTCTCGAAGTAAGTCTACACAAGTTACTATTGTTGAGTCATTGAGATCACGTGACTATTCCTCAGCCCACTAGTTTCTAGAACTACCCTGTGCCTTGGCGAATGCTTTAGCAATTACTTGATATAGGGTATATAAAAGAGGGTGAAAACGTGACGGGACAAGAATATAATGTGTGTGTAGATAGTGAGATTGTAATTAACAAACGGAGACGTAACAGTATTGTTGCGTCATCGAGATCATGTCATTCTCACGCCCTCTACTTTCTAGAACTATCCTGTACTTTGGCGAATGCTCTAGTGTTTGCTAGATATAGGGTAGTCGGGTATATAAAAGAGGGGAAGGTAATGTGTGTAGACAGTGAGTAATTGAACTGCAGTCACAGGGTATTGTTGAAGTTAACGTTCGTTCGTTATAGTGTTTGTTTTAGCGCGAATATTGAA
>NW_013679525.1:0-1321 GCF_000517525.1 Limulus polyphemus
TGTTATAATGTCGTCATGTAAACAGAACACAGGGCAAGGTTAGGAACAAATCATCTCTTATAATGTCGTCATGTAAACAGAACACAGGGTAGGATGATTAGGAAAAATTCATCTCCTACAAAACCTCAGGATGACTTAGTTCTTAACATCTGAAATAACACTTTTTTTTGTATCCCTGAAGTTGGGTTATCAAACTAAAAGTATGATGATCTGGTGATATGTGTTTACACTCTGTAACCACGATGTGTATCTGGTGATATGTGTCTACACTCTGTGACCCTATGGTATATCTGGTGATATGTGTCTACACTCTGTGACCCTATGGTATATCTGGTGATATGTGTCTACACTCTGTAACGCTATAATGTATCTGGTGATATGTGTCTACACTCTGTAACCCTATAGTGTATCTGGTGATATGTGTCTACACTCTGTAACCCTGTAGTTTATCTGGTGGTATGTGTCTACATTCTGAAACCCTGATGGGTATCTGGTGATACTTGTATTATGTGGTATAATAACGTTATAGTTCTATAATCTCTACTTTACCTGATTGATAAGAAAACAGTCAATACTTGTTAGATGTAATTTTCTATGTTTTATTTTTTAAGAGGTCTTCCATCAGGTTATTCAACCTTCGTCACCCATCTGTGCGGTGCTTCTTTTCTGGCTCTCTGGATTCACCGCAGATGACGAGACAATGATTCTCGCATTTTCTTGCAGAGAAAGCTACATTGTTCTCCTAAGACAGGGCTGGTCGAGCGTGGGTACTTAAAATGTTGAGCTACACCACAGCCCGTAGCGCATTAAAAACCCATCTTAACAAGGAAAGAAGAGGAACATTATCAGCCCAGAGTCCACTGGCATGCTGGGACCAGTTGGTGAAAACGTGAGCTGGAGTAAGAAGAATTTAGAAATGAAGTCACAAAGGTACATTTAAAGAAACGCTGGTGAATCATTGGTAAACTTAAAAAAACAGCAACGACTGGGTTTCATTTGTTTCAATTGGATTTAAAGAGGACAAATGTCAAAACTAAGGGCGAGATCCTTGTTCATGGTTTTTACTTCTTTGATCTTTCTTCTCGTACCAAATGTAGCTTTTTCTATCTTAATACGAGAAAATTCAACTGTTGAAGAACATACACAAACTCTTGACGTATTGTGCTCTGGACCACAGAAAACGAATATCTTTAGTGTAGAAATCTCGTTAATTGATATTTTGTAGGCCTATCTGTTACTATTTGTTTAGTTCACAATACTATTTTGTAGGCCTATCTCTACTATTTGTTTAGTTCACAATACTATTTTGTAGGCCTATCTA
>NW_013679525.1:1397-7026 GCF_000517525.1 Limulus polyphemus
ATTTGTTCTGTTCACAATACTATTTTGTAGGCCTATCTCTACTATTTGTTTAGTTCACAATACTATTTTGTAGGCCTATCTCTACTATTTGTTTAGTTCACAATACTATTTTGTAGGCCTATCTCTACTATTTGTTTTGTTCACAATACTAACAACACCAAATTCATAGAAGCGTATAGCTTTTAATATCTTTAGTTTACTCAGTTTTCTGTACTAACGGACAAAAAGTAGGCATAAGAAAGGATTTTAGCCAGGGATATTTCCAGTTTTTACTGCTTCACAAAAACTCATAATTTCCGTTAAATATGAATAAAAGTGACACTTGCAACCAAAAAATAGCAATGAACAGATTTTGAGATTTGTCAGCCTTCTGGCAAAGATCAAGTGTCCTAGGAACAAATTAAAGGGTCAAATATCGTATAGTTAGAAAACAGCAAACATGTTTATCATGTTAGGTTGTAGCATGTTCAAAAACATCAGACATATTTATCATGTTAGATTGTAGCATGTTCAGGAACATCAGACATGTTGATCACGTTAGATTGTAGCATGTTCAAAAACAGCAGACATGTTTATCATGTTAGACTGTAGCATGTTCAAAAACAGCAGACATGTTTATAATGTTAGATTGTAGCATGTTCAAAAACAGCAGACATGTTTATCCTGTTAGATTGTAGCATGTTCAGAAACATCAGACATGTTTATCATGTTAGGTTGTAGCATGTTCAGAAACAGCAGATATGCTTATCATGTTAGATTGTAGCATGTTCAGAAACAGCAGACATGTTTATCATGTTAGATTGTAGCATGTTCAGGAACAGCAGATATGTTTATCATGTTAGATTGTAGCATGTTCAGAAACAGCAGATATGTTTATCATGTTAGATTGTAGCATGTTCAGGAACAGAAGATATGTTTATCATGTTAGATTGTAGCATGTTCAGAAACATCAGACATGTTTATCATGTTAGATTCTAGCATATTCAGGAACAGCAGATATGTTCATCATGTTAGATTCTAGCATGTTCAGAAACAGCAGACATGTTATCATGTTAAATTGTAGCATGTTCAAAAACAGCAGACATGTTTATAATGTTAGATTGTAGCATGTTCAGAAACATCAGACATGTTTATCATGTTAGATTGTAGCATGTTCAGGAACAGCAGACATGTTTATCATGTTAGATTGTAGCATGTTCAAAAACATCAGACATGTTTATCATGTTAGATTGTAGCATGTTCAGGAACACCAGACATGTTTATCCTGTTCGATTGTAGCATGTTCAGGAACAGCAGACATGTTTATCATGTTTGATTGTAGGGTTAAAACTTTGGAACGGATTGTTAGGTGTCGCCAGGGGTTGGATTGTTAGTGGTTATTACTTGTAAGGCTGCACGAGATCTAATCATCTAAAAGTTTACTGTTGTACATTTGGGAAATTATTGAGAAAAATAACGACTGACCATAGATATGGGAACGAGAAACGTAAATTATTTGAAACAGATTGCCTGTAGATTAAAATAGAAACATTAGAGTTTCGTAAAAAGTTTTTAATTATAAACCTCAAATGAAGTTATCTGCTGATTTTCACCGGATCTTAGAATTCAACAAGCAAACCGAAGCTGGTCTAAACAAAGAACGTTTCGCTATGTCACTAGGAGTTGGATTGTATAACAAGCTATGTCACTAGGAAATGGACTATATGACAAGCTATGTCACTAGGAACTGGACTGTATGTCAAGCTATATCACTAGGAACTGAACTATAACAAGTTATATTATTAACTGATAGATAAAAAACGTAACTGTTAATTTTGTCTAGAAGAAAGATACGAACACTTAACCCTAGTTTTTAATGAATATAGTGTCGAAGAAATTGATTCCTTACTGCAGTCACAGGAAGCTTATTAATAAATTAAAGAAATATCTCAATTAGAACAAATTGTCTGCAGCGAATGGGTTAAAGTGTGTGTGGGTTTAAGTTCTGAAGGAGAAACACACGTATTTGACGATGACCGAAATTAGGCTTAGAGAATTTAGAATTTGAATGATTCAAAATACATTCCTCCTAAACTCTGTTTGCGAGAAAAAAACAAACTTCGAGACTTTCCGCGTTATTATTTTTGCGATGTTAAGTAAAATAAAACAAGCCATATATCACAGTTTTCTCTGACTTCGAAAACAAATTCATATACTTAATTGAATATTGTAGTAATTCAAAAGAAATGTTTTATTGTATTACTACTGCTATTGATTTTAAGTATTCAAGGTGATCTGCTGCCATCTAGCGGTTACAAATTATATGTATCACATGTGTCATTATCTAACTTCAATTAAAGATTATTTTCTAATCTATTTTGATATTATAAAATGAATAGCAGAGATATCTGTTTAAAAGTTTTTTTTAGAAATTAATTATTTAAATTTTAACTATCAGTGAAAGTCTGAGTATTGTGATTTACCTTAACGATAACAACTTTTTACAGAAACTGGTAGATTTGTGATTTACCCTTAAGATAAGCCTAATTACAAACCTTTCCATAAATATTACAAACAATAATAATAAAACACCAATGAAATTGTTAAATATCTTACATTTCACGTATGTTATACAAAGATTGAGTATGTTAAAATGTTTTTGAAGCTTCGCCATGACCTGTCTTGCTCTACCCCACAACCGTGTATCTTGACAGTAGTCCTGTACCATAATTACCATTGCACAACGCTCCGTTGTAAGGCTTGTTATGTCCAAAGCACACTTCTCCAAAAGCCAAAAAGCTTTTGAGGACGACGGTTTCCCGTTTCAACAGTTCAATCGTACAGATATTTATAGGCATTGCATAAGGCGACTAGCACGGAATAGCATGAATACCCGTTTCGTTTTCCAGCTGTTTGAAGTATGTGATGATTGAACGGACATGTTGTGGAATCATCGTGTCTGGATTTTCCAGACGTAGATCCTACTTCAGTATATTGTGTGCTGTTGCTTGGGGCACTTGGACAACTTTTTTCTTCCACCTACTCTTGTATTTGTGGATTCTTGTTTTACAAGACGCTGTACTTTGCTTAATATGGCTTGGAAACTATTTGTTGCAGGTCTCTTTTTGGATGGTTCTGGTACCCCAAGTTGATCCATATTCGTTTGTTACAAGATGCTTCACTTTGCTTACTACAGTTGGGGTATGACGTGTTGCAGTACTCTTTCTGGATGATCCTGGTGCCCCAAGTTGATCCACATTCCTTTGCTTTCCAATGCCATTAAGTACAAGGAATATCCCCGTCTTGGAAAATCTAAATCCTCGATCTGAACACTTATTCATGGTCTGTACGTATAAGTAGTTGTTTGTGTTGGAAAAGGCTTTAACACACCATTCCCAAAAGCGATCGATTTTCAGTGACATCACACAACCAACAAAGGTAAAACAATGTAATTCTTATACGCGTGACTTTCTATCGGTTGTATTTGTCATGTGACTACTTACTTGCTTATTCAAAAATCATGTTAATATTACATACTCGTCCCTATGTATTTAATATAAACGTACCTATCCCTCTATATTTAATATTACGTACTCGTCCCTCTGTGTTTAATATTACGTACTCGTCCCTATGTATTTAATATAAACGTACCTATCCCTCTGTATTTAATATTACGTACTCGTCCCTCTGTATTTAATATTACGTACTCGTCCCTCTGTATTTAAGATAAACGTACCTATCCCTCTGTATTTAATATTACGTACTCGTCTCTCTTATTTAAGATACTGAAAACAGAAATGTTTTGTTTCAAGTTGTTCAGGTCTGCTGTAGAGTGATAAAGTGATCCATCTTTTGATGTTGATTTGAACTTGAAACATAAATATAATATCCACTATACTTTACTACATTGTGAACACTTTAACACAAGAAAGATATTTTTATTTCTAACGAAACCTTTTTATCTGAAACCCCTGGCAACATTTATATTGTTAACTCGTTTCTTGTTAAGTTAACAACGTGTTCTCTATGTATGCTGTCATTTTTTGGCTATTCGTTTATAATAAAAGAAGCGAGGGTAGCAGATTGGAGTAATGCTGGAGCTGGACATCCAGTAAATATGAGTTTAGGTTTTGGATGACTCTCCAGCCGACTGACTTCAATAAAAGCTTGCAGCCCCATCTGCCGACTTTTAGTTTTCCTCTTATTTCTTAGAATTTAAAGCTCTTAAAAAAAGATGAACTACGTGATCGGCATCTCATACTAATCTGAGCTTTTGGTTTGAGTTTTGAAGATACAAGAGCTGAGTGTTTGACACGGTTTAAACCATTATGTTGACAGCTTCGGAGGGAAAGGGGCGGGGCAGATGTTACCCTTGAAAACTTCACATCGAAACACTAAACTATATAATATAATTCCTTGAGACTTAAAAAGCTTCACAAGAGACATCTTGGCATTTAAGTGGCAGTGACAGGAAAATGTGTCGTTGAAATAACGTCATTGTCTTCGTTTCAAATTTCATAGAGGCAGACTGTGTGCCGAATTGAAACAAGCCTTTTCAAACATCCATATTTTTACTGTTTGCCGAATAGAAACAACCTTTTTCAAACATCCAAATTCTTACTGTGTGCCGAATTGAAACAAGTCTTTTCAAACATCCATATTTTTAATGTGAGCCGAATTGAAACAAGCCTTTTCAAACATCCAAATTCTTACTGTGTGCCGAATTGAAACAAGCCTTTTCAAACATCCATATTTTTAATATGAGCCGAATTGAAACAAGCCTTTTCAAACATCCAAATTCTTACTGTGAGCCGAATTGAAACAAGCCTTTTCAAACATCCATATTTTTACTGTGAGTCGAATAGAAACAAGCCTTTTCAAACATCCATATTTTTACTGTGAGCCTTATAGAAACAAGCCTTTTCAAACATCCATATTTTTACTGTGTAATTGTAAAGTTAATATGTAGGAAAAACCTGATTTAATATGGATTAGTACTCATTCTTCTGGTAGAAGTCACTATCCAAACTGCATGGTATAGAACGAGTGAACTATGAATGTTGTCTCAGAATGTGATCTATTACGTGGTCTTCAACATTCATGTTACTTTAGTTTCTAGTTTCCGGTATATGTTACTTGGTCACTAGAAGCATGACCACAAAGATCACATACTTGACTGACTGTAGAGTCCTTTATCTTTATCACGATTAGCAAAGTGAACAAAGACCACATCAGGTAAGTGAAACAAAGTGAACAAAGATAGCAAGCAGGTAGGTGAAACAAAGTGAACAAAGATAGTATCAGGTAGGTGAAACAAAGTGGACAAAGATAGCATCAGGTAGGTGAAACAAAGTGAACAAAGATAGCAAGCAGGTAGGTGAAACAAAGTGAACAAAAAGAGAATCAGGTAGGTGAAACAAAGTGAACAACGAGAGGATCAGTTAGGTGAAACAAAGTGAACAACGAGAGGATCAGATAGGTGAAACAAAGTGAACAAAGATAGCAAGCAGGTAGGTGAAACAAAGTGAACAAAGATAGTATCAGGTAGGTGAAACAAAGTGAACAAAGATAGTATCAGGTAGGTGAAACAAAGTGAACAAAGATAGTATCAGGTAGGTGAAACAAAGTGAACAAAGAGGGTATCAGGTAG
>NW_013679526.1:0-1132 GCF_000517525.1 Limulus polyphemus
GTTGTAATATTAATCACATTCAAATCTGTCTTCAAACAAATCTGGATAATTTAGCTGATTGGTTTTTTAAATGGGGTTTTACGGTTTCAGCCCTTAAGTCTGCAGTTCTACCTTTTTCTCGTACTTCAAGCACTGTGAAATTAAATCTTGATAACCAGCAACTAGTCTCCGTCACTCACCACAAATTTCTTGGAGTTATCTTTGATTCGAGGTTAAATTGGACGCGTCATATCACCTATGTCTCGCACAAATGTGCTAAGCGACTCAATTTGCTTAAATGTGTTTGGCACACGTTGGGGAGCGTCCAAAAAGACTTTATTACTTATGTACAAAACCTTAATAAGATCCGTCATTGATTATGGCTGTATCATTTACGACTCTGCGAGTCGCTCAGTCCTTAAACAACTGGACGTTATTCAGAATCGTTGTCTGCGATTATGTTGTGGAGCATTGAAACACGCTCATATATCGGCTATGGAAGTGGACTGTGGTGTCCTACCCCTTGACCTGCAGAGACGGAAGATCCAACTCAAATTTATAGCAATATCTTTGTATTACGATTATCCCGTTCATTTCATTCAAAAGAATTGGCAAGATTATTACGGAACCTTTTGCCAAAATAACTCACCAATGTCGATAAAAACTGAAGACTTCTCGTCCGTGAACCTTCAAAATGTTGCAAAATACAAATATTTTCACTTTCCTCCTTGAGAGATTCCAACCCCTGATGTCGACGTCAGTCTTCATTATGCTGGTAAAAAACGGGAGCAAAGTTATTTGCTTTTGTCCTTGGCCAAGGAGAAACTAGCTAGTTTCTCAGACTATACTAGTATCTTTACGGATGGCTCCAAGTCTACCAGTTTTACTTCATCGGCATTTTATATAAACAATCTCAACATCAGAAAATCATTTAAAACTGCACCTACTTCTGTATATAAGGCTGGACTGTTTGCTATCTTACAAGCCCTTCTGTGGCTGGAAGTTTCCGAGGTTATGAAGGCTCTGATAGTCAGTGATTCTTTAAGTTCATTACTTTCTATTAAGAACTGTTCCTTTACATCTAACCCAATGTTACTGAGTGAAGTATTTATATACCTAGTCCGTTTAAGTCGCCGTATGGTCATCAAATTTC
>NW_013679526.1:1866-4815 GCF_000517525.1 Limulus polyphemus
GGTATTTCATCATCTTGCCAAGAATGCGTTAGCATATCCAGGGGTCACAAACGTTTCTATTGAACTTGGTGACCTCTATGGCCAAGTTTATCAATTCATTTTAGATTCCTGGCAGCGTAGATGGAATTCCGTGCAACATTCCAATATCTACAAGAAAATTGTTCCTGGTGTTTCTTCTCACATCAAGTATGAATGTACGAACAGACATCAAGAAGTTATTATTACACGCCTCCGGTTTAATTGCACAGGTCGAAATGGACATCTGTACAAAATACAAGTACACCCAAATGGAGAATGCACCCATTGTTCAACTTTTGAAGACCCAGAACACGCTTTCATGGAATGTACATATTATCAAAGAGATCGAGCAGCCATAAAGAAACAGATGGGTAACATAAAAGTCCCTTTTACCTACCTCTCTCTATTAACTACGAATTGTCTCTATCCCGAAATATATAACTTCGTTACAACAAATAACATAAAACAACAGATGGGTAACATAAAAGTCCCTTTTACCTACCTCTCTCTATTAACTACGAATTGTCTCTATCCCGAAATATATAACTTCGTTATAACAAATAACATAAAAATTTAATGTCCTTTTTATTTTACTAATAGAGCTACTTCTTTTATCCTTGTCTCCAACGGATGGAGTCGCCCACAGTCGAGAAGAACTAACTATGTAAACTTTTTCCATATGTTTTCTTCCAGTAACATGACATTGTAGGATTTTTAGTGTAACACAATTAACTACAACAAAAACAAAAAAAAAAATATAATAAAATAAAAAATTGTGTAGATGTAATTACTAACTTCTTCATGCTAAATGGCAGTGATGAAGGTATCTAGTTCAACTAAATCAGATTAAGGAATTTGAGGGCATATCATCTGCTGATGGCGCCCCCATAACTCGCAAATAATAAAAAATGTAGTTGCAGCACGTTTTGTGGGTGTTATATTGGTTCGGGTGTTGTGTTACTAATATAACGTTATTAATATGAATTTTCATGTGAGTGTTATATTGGTTCGGGTGTTGTGTTACTAATATAACGTTATTAATATGAATTTTCATGTGGGTGTTATATTGGTTCGGGTGTTGTGTTACTAATATAATGTTATTAATATGAATTTTCATGTGTGTGTTATATTGGTTCGGGTGTTGTGTTACTAATATAACGTTATTAATATGAATCTTTATTATCATAACGGGGGTTGAAGTAAGGTTGTTGGACTTACCACCCCTCAATGGTAGGATCTCGTTTAGTTTCTGTTTTTCAGGAAGCCGTCATCTTCCCAACATTGTAGACAGGAAAGGGTGATATAGATGTGGAACTCGTGGGCTTGTAGTACCCACATGTTGCTCGTTTATTTTCATTTTATTCTTTACATTTGACGTTTTATAAACGAAACTTAAAATTAATAAAGACGTATCCCAACCGCTACGCGGGTCCTATCCAAAAATCAATGTACGTCTTATGTTCTACATATAAACGAAGCTCATTCGAAAGGTTGGACGTTTCTTCTTCAGAGGCCAACTGGAGAAAGAAGCGCCTTTCGTTCAGAGTATAGGGTTTCGTATCTTTGTTAAACTGATCTCTTGAACCTAAGTGTTTTCCTAACGTTATGATTAACCTACGCCATAGCATTGTTGACTTTGTTTAGACTTGTCTTGAATAATAAATGTATTCATTTCTCGATGTTATAAGGCGCACAGATGTAACTGCAGTTCACAGACCAGAGAACAAGCGATCAGAGAATGTATTAGGCTTCAACGTCAGATTTTCAATTTGACCTTTGAAAAAGAAAAATTTTATATTATGTATCCTTCCGACTTACCGCTGAGCTATTGGAAGGACTGTCATATAAGACCGGTTGTATCAGTTAAGCATAGTTTTTGGTTGTTTTTTTTAAACTAATATAAGAAATGAATTTACGATAACAATTAGTTTTGAGTTTTTCAAAGATGTTTATAGATTAGTTTCTGACGAATGTCTATCTTGTGCCCCTCGTCGGCCTAGTGGTGAGTCTGCATGCTTAGGATGCTAAAAATTTGGTTTCGATACCCATGGTGGGCAGGGTACTTATAGCCCCTTTAAGTTTGTAACTAAGAACAACCAAATCAAAGCCTACGTTACTAATTTGGACAGTCGTTATATTCAAATATACTTTTAAATAAGGTAATTTCGTAATCTAACACTCAAATGTTTTTTAAGGGTACAACAAAACCGATCCTTACCAAATTAATGGAGTTTATTAAATAATAAAATTTATATATTAATAGTTTTCGTTGTAAACAAATAGAGGGATGTTCCATGTATCATGCCATGTTTAGATAATCATTCACGAGAACAGGTGGTTACAGCACTGTCCTGAACAGTGAAACGTATTTACGTTCCTGAATTTGGTAGTCAGACCCTGTGTACTTGTTACGCATACACTGATCTCCCGAATGCTTTTGGAAAGTAGAACCTTTAGTCTGTCGAGTTTATTAAACCCAAAGTCATATGTTGAAACTTTTAAAAAAGTGAATTCTAGCATAAACTCCTAATAATCGCTTAAAACTAGCTCCTATGGGTCCTACTTCTATGGTAGATATATTATACTGTTACGACAGCGATAGTCACGCGACGCTGGTAACACGTCATGATATTCTAGAAGGATCGGGGAACATCACGAATAATCCAGTATGTGCTAGGCGCCCTCTATTCCTGTATATAAGTGCGCCGGATAACGTGAGACAAATTTATCGGAATTGAATTGTAGACATGCAGAGATAAAGACGGACAATTGAGTGAAGCGCGGTAGTGATCGTAAGTAAGTGCGTGAATCATTGTGAATTATAGCGTGTGTTAAAGTGATTGTGGAATTAAGTGTATTACAAAGTTGAATTGAGAAAGAACAAATTAGTTTATTTAAGTAAAGAACTTGTATCGCTAAAGTTCATCCAAA
>NW_013679526.1:5797-6523 GCF_000517525.1 Limulus polyphemus
GTACATTTTGTGCTAAAAGGGAACCCAAGCATAAGGGACGTGCTCCAATGAAGTTGTATCAAGTTGGTGCACCAATGGAAAGAGTAGCTGTCGACATTGCTGGTCCTTTGCCTCAAACTCGTGCAGGAAACAAGTACATTTGTGTGGTGATGGATTATTTTACCAAGTGGCCTGAGGTATATGCAATACCAAATCAGGGAGCTACAACTGTAGCTTCGGCTATTAGTGATTTCTTCTTCAGATTTGGTATGTCATATGAACTGCATTCAGATCAAGGCCTTAACTTTGAATCAGCTGTGTTCCATGAATGCTGCAAGTTGTTAAGCATACAAAAGACCAGAACAACGCCACTTCACCCACAGTCTGATGGGATGGTAGAAAAGTACAACTGGACACTGGGACAGGGATTGGCCAAGTTTTGTAATAGTCGCCAAGATGACTGGGATGTCTTACTACATCCACTGTTGATGGCCTAATAGGACAGCAGAGCATGAAACCACTGGATACACTCCAGCAAAGTTGATGTTTAATCGGGAACTTCGGTTGCCAGTGGATCTGTTAACAGGATGCTCGCCTTATGAAAAGTTGCCTGAAAATGTGTCGGAGTTTGTGAAAGTGTTATTGGAAAGGATGGATTATATTCACCATGAAGTGTGTTCAAACTTGAAAACGTCTGCTGATTCGATGAAACTATGTTATTATAAGAGATCTACTGAGTTCAGCTTT
>NW_013679526.1:7187-9328 GCF_000517525.1 Limulus polyphemus
CCCCACATGAAGCAGAAGCCAACGAGACGGAGACCAGTACGGAAGAAGATGCGTCCCGTAAAATTAAGTAACTTTGTTGAATTTTAATTGTGTATTTGTAAATTCTGTACATTTAATTAAGTCATTGTTAATTGTTTATTGGTTTAATGTAAGTGGTTATTGTTTGGGACGAACAATACTAGGGAAGGGGCATTGTTACGACAGTGGTAGTCACGTGACTCTGGGAACACGTCATGATATTCTAGAAAGATCCGGGAACATCACGAATAATCCAGTATGTGCTAGGCGCCATCTATTCTTGTATATAAGTGCGCTGGATAACGTGAGACAAATTAATCGGAATTGAATTGTAAACATGCAGAGATAAAGACGGACAATTGAGTGAAGCGCGGTAGTGACCGTAAGTAAGTGCGTGAATCATTGTGAATTATAGCGTGTGTTTAAAGTGACTGTGGAAATTAAGTGTATTACAAGGTTGAATTGAGAAAGAATAAACTAGTTTTATTGAAGAAAGGACTTGCATCGTTGAAGTTCATCCGAAAGAAATTATACGGGAAATTAACAAACGACCAGAGACGTAACAATATATTACCCGAAAAGACACGTGAAGCGATAATAATTAACTCTCGAACGCAGGAGAGTTGGATGTCATTCTCATTTGTCTCGGGTGCAAACAAACTTTTAATGTTATCTATTATTTGTTCGATTAACTGTATTCATTTTTCGGGGTGTTCTGTAAATGTAATTGTCGGTCTGATGTTAACGCTAGGATTTCTTATGATGTAAAAAAGTGTTTGGATTAACTTTAATTGACCGAGTGGAGAGAGAAATGCGATACCATTTTTATTCAGAAACTAACTTGTCGATATATTTAAACTTGTTACAGTATAACATACAAAGTAACTCCTCAAACTAAAATACTATTACTAATTATCTACGTACTTCCTACATAACGGAGATGTATATTTTGTGTTTATGTTTGAAGATATTTATGACTTGTGCAATAGCGGATGTACTTTTTGTTTGTCATCACGCAAATTGATAATGTTCCGTTGGAATGACAGAGCTAGGGTGCAGAAGAGTGAGTTGTTTTCAACATTTTCTACCCCTATTTTTCCGTTTTTGAAGTTATTATAAATCTCCCCCCTTTTTTATTTTTTACAAAACTGTAGTTTTTAGCTTAAATTGAAATATTAGAAAGTACTTTTACAACGAATTAGTTTGCTAGCATAATTCCATATGTCTTTGGAAGAAACGTAGTTATGACTGTCTCCTACGCTGTAACGCCCCCATAATACGTGTACACACGCAGCGAAGCCTATTCTTTCTTCTTTTTGTCTACGGGAGGAGGCGCTGAAGGAATATAATTATTCACAGGCACAAAGTTAAACGAGAACTTGGCAGGTTGCCAGTTGTGTTTCTGACATCACGAGAAGTACAAAGTGAACAATCCGATTGTTTTGTACATTTGGATATCGGCCGGTGTGTGATACACATGTTTTCAACATCATCATCACCTTGGTAACACGTATCACATACCCTAACATGCCTTTACATTTTTTTGTGATCTGACAACAATAACCAATCGTTTCTGTAGCCGTACGAGCAAGTTGAAAGTTGAAGCCTAAGCGGTAGTAACCAGGACATCAATCTCTGTATGGTATGTTTTATTCAAAAAACTGTTATTCGCATTATATACATTTCTTTTCTGTCATGCTCGCAAACAGTTTGTTTTTACTACCGGTAAACTGTAAAATGTTTAACTGCTAAACTTTGTAGGTCTGCGCTGTGATAACGTCTGGAATTTTTCCGGACATGTAACAGAATTGTTTCACGTAAATATAGACTTGTATTTTATCGTATTTGCTCATAACTAAACCTATTCTAAGAACGTCTTCTATCTGTTTCTCGGGCACATTGTAACGGTAACATCTTGGAATAGTGTAACCAGGGCAAGTTTTTGTACGGGCACATTGTAACGGTAACATCTTGGAATAGTGTAACCAGGGCAAGTTTTTGTACGGCACATTGTAACGGTAACATCTTGGAATAGTGTAACCAGGGCAAGTTTTTGTACGGACACATTGTAACGGTAACATCTTGGAATAGTGTAACCAGGGCAAGTTTTTGTACGGACACAT